>NC_056741.1:456078409-456163409 GCF_019279795.1 Protopterus annectens | reverse complement strand
TTTTTTTTTTTTCCCTAAATTTTTTAAACCCTTTGGGGCCCCGGGGTCCCCCCCTTTTTTTTTTTTTTTCCCCCCGGGGGGTTTTTTTAAAAAATTTGGGGGGAAAAAAAAAAAAAAAAAAATTTTTTTTTTTTCCCCCCCTTTTTTTCCCCCCCCGGGGGGGGGGGGGCCCCCTTTTTTTTTTTAAACCCCCCCCGGGGGGGGAATTGGGGGGGGGGTTTTTTGGGGGGGGGGGCAGGGGGGGAAAAAAATTTTTTAAAAAAATTTTCCCTTTTTGGGGAAAAAAAGGGGGGGGTTTTTTTTATAAAAAAAAAACCCCCCCCTTTTTTTAAACCCGGGGGAATTTTGGGGGGGAGGGTTTAAATTCCGGGGGCCCCCGGGGGAAAATTTTTGGGGGGAAAAAAGGGAAAAAAAGGGGGGAGGGGGACCCCGGGGGGAATTAAAGGGAATTTTTTGGGGGGAAAAAAAAAAAAACCCCCCCCCCCGGGGGCCGGGGAAAATTTTTTTTTTTTCCCCCGGGGAAGGGGGGGGTTTTGGGGGAACCCTTTGGGAAGGGGAAAAGGGGTTCTGGGGGGGAAAAAAATTTTTTTTTTAAAACCCCGGGGGGCCCTTTTTAAAACCCCCCCCCCTTTTTCCATGCAGTCCACAATGGACCTTGTTCCCCCCGTTTGTTGATGTACCACAGCACAGTGGTGTTGTCTATGTACCACCTCAGGGTACCTGGGAGAAGCTGACCCTTGAAAATATCCAAAGCTAATATCAAGGCTCTCATTTCCTTGATACTGATGTGACTGATCTTTTTGTTGAGTGGGGGTCCATGCGTTCCTCATTCTCCAATGTCTTAGGGTTACCACTCCAGCCTGTGTCTGAAGCATCTGTGAAGAGGACTTGGTTTGGGGGTGTGGGCTGCACGGGCAGGCCTGGATTTGACTGAATCTGGGAGATCCACCACTTCAGTTCCTTGGACAGGCAAGGAAGTATGGGGATCATGAACTCTAGTGGATGTAGGTGTTGTTTCCACATATTTCTCAGATACCACTGAAACTTTCTCATGTATAGCCTTGCTAGGGGGACCACTGGAACAGTCGAGGTCATGAATCCTAAGATCCTGAGGAATTCCCCTGGCTGAGATGGTTTTGAGGGGAAGGATTTCCTGGAAGAAATATGTGAGGGTCATGATCTTTTCGGCTGGCATTCAAGTTATCATTTCCCTTGTCAAAATTCAACATCCTAGAAACATCTGATCCTGAGAGGGTGTCAGAGAGGATTTTTTGTGACTTATGGTGAATCCCAGACCTGTAAGGAGGGAGATGGTGAACTGCAGGTGTTGCAAGGCCATGGAACTTGAAGCAGCCTGGATAAGGATGGCGTCTAGATAGGGAAAAACTGTATTCCCTTCGTCTTGGCAAAAGCCATGACTGGGGCCAGACATTTTGTAAATACTCCTGGGGCCGTAGAAAGACCAACGGGTAAAGCACAAATCGGATAGTGTGCAGAATCCACTGAGAAGCAGAGGTACTTTTTGAACAGTGGATGGATGGGGATGTGCAAATAGGCGCCCTTTATGTCCAAGGATAATTGGAATGCCTGAGGCATAATGAATGAAGAAGGGTAGGGAGAGAGCGCATCCTAAAGGAGGGGAATCGAAGGAAGGTTATGAGGTGGGCTAGATCCAGGATGGGCCTCCAGGGACCTTCCTTCCTGGGTCCAGGAAAAGTCTTGAGCAAAATCCCTTCCCTCTTGCAGAGGACAGGACCTCTTGAATGGTTCTTTGAGCAAGAAGTTCCTGCAGGATTGGAGGGAAAAGTAGGATTTGGTCTCTGGGTGGGGGAAGGATGCCTTTGGGAAAGGGTCTGATCTCCCAGGTCATGAAGTATCCCTGTTTTATCATAGATAAAACCCAGGAGTCCTGGGTAACCTGCTTCCAAGTGGGAAGGGAGAGGGAGAGGCACATGGAAAGAGAGGTGTCTGGGTGGAGAGGGCCTGGTAGTCACGGACTACCAGGCTTTCCCTGACAGGACTGTTTAGAGGGTGGGGTAGAGGAGAGAGACCTAGAAGAGTGCTGCTTCCTGTGGTCCTTTCTAGGTTTAGCTTGCATTCTCTTAGCTGAGGACCTAACAAAAGAAGTTTTAGCTGGAAAGCGTGGAACTGGGGAGAAAAAGATGTGTCTCAATTCCTGCAGTTCCTTGCCTTTGTCTATAGGGTCTTAAAGAGTTCAGGAGCAGCTGACTCAAACAGGTTTCTGATATCCAGGGGCATATCTAGGAGCTTGGCTTTGATGTCATCAGGCAACAGTTGCAATAATAACCAGGAGTACCTCCTGATGACTGATCCAGAGGTGGCAGACCTTGCAGATGCTTCTACAGAGTCATAGCTGCACTTGATGGAGTGTTTGGTCACTTGTGTGCAGGAGTTCAGGAGAGAGGAAATCTTGGCTTTAGCAGGAGAGTCAGGGAGCTCTCCCCATTGCTTGTCTACATCTTCCAAGAGAGCCAAGGAATACTTGGCCATGTGTGTCTGGTAGTTGATTGCTCTTACTGCTAGAGTGGCAGAAGTATAAGCTTTCTTTCCCAGACGTTCCATCATTCTGCTCTCTATCAGAGGGCAATAGAGAGGTGGATGGCAGTAACTTTGAGGTTTTGTCAGTGGTCACGGAAATAACTGCAGGGTCTGCAGAAGGGGCTTTATACAGGAAGGCTGCCTACTCAGGCACCTTATAGAATCTGTCTGGGCGCTTGGGTGCTGGGGGCTGTGAGTCAGGATTTTTAGAAGAAGCCAAGAAGGCGTCCAGAAAAGCAGGGTGTACTGGGGCATAGCAGAAGGGCTGGGAAACTCCAGTTGCAGGAGTTCAGAGTATCTGTTTTGGGTCTCGTGCTGCTGGACTCCTGCTCTGGTGAAGTATATCCAAGAGAAGAAGCAATCTGAGAAGAGTAGGTGAGGGATTCATCTTCAGATAAATCCTCTTCTGCGGAAGAGACGTCTGGAGCAGGCCCCTTTGGGGTAGGGGGCATGGGAGCTTGTGTAGGGTTCGGGCCCTGATGCAAGGCCAGAAAGGCATTGAGCAGGTCAAAGGTGAAGGCCTGCCAATCCAGAGGCTGTTCAACAGGTGAAGAAGGTAGAGGTTGAGAAATATGTTTAACTTTCTGTTTCCTCTTCTTATGGGTGTCTGGGAGAGAGGATTCAGAAATGAGTGGAGGGTTGTAAGGCCAGACGCCAGCCAATACTCCACTACATCAGAGACTATGTCCTCACGTACTATGATTTGGGAGATGCTACGCGGACCAGATATGATGAGCCTTGGTTCCCCCTCAGTGACTGAATCTGACACTTGAGATTCCCTCCGGGGCGTAACCTTGGGAAAGGAGAGATTTCCTCTGGGCCTTCCACCAAAAGAAGCTCTGAGGACTCTGGCTCAGACTCCAGGCCTTCACTAGCCTTGAGAGCAAAGGCTGAAGTGGAGGGCGCAGCAGTCTCTTCGGGCCTACCCTTTTTGGCCCTCTTGACTGGGGGCTCATCCGAGGGTTCCGAGGTCGCGTCCATCCTAGAAGCTAGACATATGAGTCTCTGATTTTCAAGGCACAGTTTTAAGGCTACGAGACAGCTTCTGAGGGTCTTGGGGACAAAGGCCTGACAAATAGTACAGGTGGTATGATCATGTTCACGGCCTAGGCAGTGCTCTTGCAATGCCGGGACTCTAACCACTATGGTATCTCGGAGTAACACTGCACCTTATGGTTATAAGGTAAATATCTTAACCATTATGCTAACCTCCCACATGAGATGTGGAATTTGCCTTCCACACCTACACTTGCCCTTCCTACCTGACATGTAACCCAAAACAGTAGAAAGTAACAAATAGAAAAAGTACAGTTTTGTACCTACCATAAATGTAGATGTCCGAACAGGATAGCATCTGCAGTCATAACAAATGGGTTGTCCTGTCGTCAGGCAGCCCTTCGGTCGGCCAGATTCCAAAGTCTGGGTCCGGCTTCGGCTGAGGTCGCACTTCACCCGACGTCATCTCTGCTGGTCTTCGGGTATGAAGGCATCAGCCGACGCCATTTTCCTCAGTGTTTCTTGCCCCAGATGCCAATTGCCCTCTTGGAAAGCTAAATTTTGGATAAATGCCAATGTTTCCAAAATAGTAGAAGGCAAACCCAAAAAATAAGCATGTATGTACATATATACAAACAAATACACCATAAGAGACTCCCCCCCAGCTAGCTATTAGGAGGGTAAATACCCTAGGAGTACCACAGAGGGGAAGGAGGGTGGGTAATCCTGACTGCAGATGCTATCCTGTTCGGACATCTACATTTATGGTAGGTACAAAACTGTACTATGTCCTTCAAGGATGCATCTGCAGTCATAACAAATGGGTAGAATACCATAGCCAAACTAGGGAGGAGGAAGAAGAATTATGGTGTAGTTAGGATCCCTTGCAGTACAGCAGTGGCAAACCCTGCTCGGGATCTAGAGTATAGAGGTAAATTGTAATGCTTGGCAAATGTATGCACGGAGGTCCAAGTAGCCGCCTCAATAATGTCCTTGGTTGCCACTCCTCGTAAGAAAGCTGTGGTAGTGGCTGTAGCCCTTGTAGAATGAGGTCTTATGTTCTGTGGAATTGGTTTTCCATGGTAAGAGTAACAGAATCTTATGCAATTTCCTATCCATTTGGAGATTGTCTGTTTGGAAATTGCTTTTCCTTCCCTTCCTGTTGCATAGGCTACTAAAAGCTGGTCAGTTTTTCTATTACCTTTGGTTCTGTCCAGGTAGTAGCGTAACTGTCTATGTACATCCAAGGTATGCAGCAGTCTTTCCCCCCTGTTCTGTGGATTAGGAAAGAAGGTAGGTAGGTGGATTGCCTGGTTTAAGGACACTCTGGATACCACCTTAGGCATAAATGTAGGATTAGTTCTCATGGACACCCTGTCTTGATGGAAGATTAGGAAGGGTTGTACTGCCATTAAGGCCTGTAGTTCAAACCCTCCTTGCTGAAGTAATTGCCAGTAGGAAAGCAGTTTTCCATGATAGATGTTGAAGATCTGCTGTTGCTGCTGGTTCAAATGGAGGGAGTGTCAATTTTTCTAGCACAAAGTTCAAGTCCCATGCTGGTAATGGTGGTTTCCTAGGAGGTTTTACATTCTTGATCCCTCTGAGGAACTGTCTGAGTAGAGGATGCGAAAAGACAGGTGGATTGAAGCTGTATTCTGCTGAAATAGCTGATGCATGTATCTTGATGGAGGAATAGGACAGGCCTGTATGTAGAAGCTCTGCCAAGTACTCCAGGATGTTAGCAATGTCTATGTTCGACACATCTTTTCCTCTTTCAGTGCTCCAAATGACAAACCTTTTCCATTTTCCTGCATAGTTCCTTCTTGTTGAAGGTCTGCGGGCTTCAAGGATAATGTCTTTAACCCTTTGGGATAGGTCTGGGTTAGTTGCTGCTATGTGATGTTCCAGGCAGTCAGTTGCAAGGTTTTTAGGTTTGGGTGCATGATGTTGTAGTTGTTCTGAGTTAACATCAAAGGCATCAGGGGTATTGACCACATTCTCCCCTGAGACATGCTCCTCAGCAATGGATACCAGTGTTGTCTTGGCCAATTCGAGCTATCAGGATTATCCTTGGACGTTCCTCTTTGATTTTCAGTAGTACCTTGTGCATCAAAGGAAGAGGTGGAAATGCATATGCTGTCAGGCCTTTCCAACTGAAGGATAGAGAGTCCACCTTCCATGCAAGTGGGTGGTATGTCCTTGTGCAGAATTTTTTGAGCTGGTGATTGAGTGGGGATGCGAACAGGTCTATTTGTGGCATTCCCCATTTCTTTGTGATGGCCTTGAAGATGTCCGGATGTAGCATCCATTCGTGAGCATCCGAGGTGGTTCTGCTTAACATGTCTGCTAGGATGTTTTCTTTTCCCGGCACAAATATTGCCTGTAACTGGATGTTGTAGCTCAGAGCCATATTCCAAAGGTCCAGAGTCATTCTGCATAGGGGGTATGAATGAGTGCCTCCCTGTTTGTTGATGTACCACATGACTGTGGTGTTGTCTGTCCTTATCATTAAATGGCCTTCTTTGAGGAATGGTCTGAATTTCTGGATTGCTAGTTTTACTGCCAGCATTTCTTTTTGGTTTATGTGCAGGTGCAGCTGGTCTTGAGTCCACAATCCTTGTATGCATTTGTCCAACATGTGCGCCCCCCAGCCTAGGTCTGAGGCGTCCGTTGTGATGGTTTGGCTTGCTTGAAAGTTGTGGAAGGGCAAGCCTGGGTTTGACTGGCATGCTTGAGCCCACCATAGGAACTCCTGTTTCAGGCATGGGATTAGTGGGATTTCGGTTTCTAAGCTGTGCCTGTGTTGAGACCATAAATTCTTTAGGTACCACTGTAGTTTTCTCATATGCAGTCTGGCATGTGGGACCAGGATTATGCATGATGCCATGAAGCCCAAGGCCTGCAGTACTTTTCTTGCTGTTAGTTTGTTCTGTTTTGTTAATGCCAAGAAGTAAAGAGGGAGTTGTTCTTGTTTTTCTGCAGTTAGGAATGCCATTTGTTTTACTGTGTCCAATTCCGCACCCAAGAATGTTCTTGTTTGGGATGGTATCAGTCTTGATTTTTTTAAATTGACTGTGTATCCCAGGGCTTGTAGTAAGCAAATGACTCTTTGTAAATCTGTTGTCAGCTTGCTTTTGTTGTCCGCTTGTAACAGGCAGTCGTCCAGGTATGGATAAATTTGGATTCCCTGTAGCCTGCAGTGAGCGATTACTGATGCCAGGCATTTTGTGAATACTCTGGGCGCAGTAGATAAGCCAAAGGGCAATGCTGAGAATTGATAATGCTCTGATCCTGCAAGAAATCTGAGGTATCTTCTGCAATTTGGTCGTATGGGGACGTGCAGGTATGCCTCCTTGAGATCTAGAGTTACCAGCCAACACTCCTTGCCCAGCATGGGAAGAAGTTGCTGTAGGGTCAGCATTTTGAATTTTGGGACAATGATGTATGTGTTTAAGACGGACAGGTCGAGAATAGGTCTCCAACTTTTCTCTTTTCTTGGTACTAGGATGAGTCTGGAGTAGAATCCTTTGCCCTGTTCTGTTATTGGTACTCTTTCCACAGCTCTCATCTTTGTTAATTGAGCTATCTGCTTTAGAGCTTCTGTTTTTTGATTTGGAGGTAGGTTTGGCATTCCTCTTTTTACTGGTAAGGTGTGGAAGTGGAACCTGTAGCCTTGGTCTATGGTTTGCAAAATCCACTTGTCTTTTGTGATATAGTGCCAATTTTTCGAAAATAATGCTAACTTTCCGCCTAAAGGTGCTGCTATTTGCTCCCTGGTAGGCGGTGTCAGAGCCAAGTCACTGTGTTTGTCCTGTTGCAGTGGCAGTGGTTGTGTCTGTGCCTCGGATATTGCCTTGCCACTGTCGTCCTCTGTAGGCACCTCCTCTGAATTGATTTCTGCCTCTAGAGCGTCTATTCCTGCCTCTTTGAGATTTTGAGGAGTCTGGAAAGGACCAATTTTTGGCAGGCCAGTTCCTGCTAAACCTTGGGGGCTGAACCTGTAAGAAATCCTTAACTGTTTGTACAGATTTTGCCTTCTCTTCCATTTTCTTCATTACTTGCTGAGCAGGTGTACCAAATAAACTGGCCTTATCCATAGGAGCATCTAACAGCTTTGCTTTAACATGATCCGGCAAGACCTGTTCTTTCAACCATGCATGCCTTCTTATCACTGTGCCAGTCATGGCTGATCTAAATGAAGCCTCCAGTGCATCATAGCCACATTTTAAAGAATGGTTACTAACCTGCTGAATGTTATTCACCATTTCTAAAACATATTTCTTATCTAAGGAGTCATCAGAGGACAGCTTCTTAGTTAACTGATCAAGCATAAACTCTTGGTATTGGATCATATGAAATTGACAGTTTAGAGCTCTAGCTGAGAGAGTAACAGAGGTGTAAACTTTTTTCCCCCATCTCTCTAATGACCTGGATTCCCTTTCAGAAGGAATAGGGTTTTTTGCTGAAGTCGAGGCCACTGCCTTAGGCCCCTGGGATATAGTCTCAGGATCTGCAAGTGGGGCCTTGTATAGGTGGTGATGAGTGTCTGGCACCCTGTAAAATCTATCTGGTTTGGCAGGGGCTGGAGGTAAAGTATCAGGAGCAGTGCAAACATCATTAAATGCATCATCCACAACAGGCAGTACTGGAGGTATAGCTAAGGGCCTATGCTGTGGTAAGTGCAGAAAAGTCCTAAGCCTTTTTCTTGAATCTGAGAAATCTTGTCCCTGCCATTGGAATTGTTCTCTCATGGCATGTAAGGTTTCTCCAAAGGAAAATTCCTCTGGTGGGGAGGCAGATGGAATGGATTCTTCAGCATCGGAATCTTCATAAGTAGAAAAAGGAGCCTCTGGCTGATCTGTAATGTCTGAGTCATCCGAAGAATCATCAGGGGACACTGGCTCGGGGGGCTCTGCTCTAGGTCTCTTTTCTGGGGGCTGAGAGGCCCTGTCTGGGTAAGATTGGGATCCTCTAATTAAGGATATTAAATCCTCTGCCAGAGTAAGCATTTGTGAACTAGAAGAGGGCCTGTGTGAGAGGGGCTTAACAGGCACTGATTTAACAGTTTTGGCTGCTTTAGCCCTGGCAAAGGCCTTAATAGACATGGCTGCAGGAGGCCTAGCAGCACCACGTGCTGGGGTAGAGACATCCAAAGGGATGGTGTCTGATAAATCACTAGGAACCACAGTAGTAGGCAAAACTTCAGAGGCCGATTCAACTAAGGTAGCAGGAGCCTCAGTAGTAGTCATGGATTCGGCTGAAGGTTGACCGGTTTTCTCAGTTTCGGCTGAAACCGAGACACTCGCGGCTTGCTTAACCGTGGTTTCGGCCGAAACCGCGGACCGCGAGTGTCGGTCTTTTTCTTTGCGGTTTTTAACAATTTGGGTAGTCGGAGGATCCGACGGCATAATGTACGCAAAATCTGAGCCGAAAAACTGTTCAGCAAACTCCGACCGACGCCTAAGCGCTCGGTTGAAGGAAGCACAGGCTGAACAGGCTGCTACGTCGTGGTCTGGGCCTAAGCAAGGCAGGCAGTAAGAGTGGAAATCTTTATGAGGTATTTGTTTCCCACAAGTTAAACAGTTATTGACTTTTTCTGACATCGGCTGAGGCAAGAAAGAGTCCTCAACGGGGTACTTAGCTTTTTAGAAGTCTTCGAAGAAGTATTCGGTAGTAGTAATCTCTGGATCTGACCGACCGGCACTTGCGAACAGCTTCTGCATCGGGCGCCACGCGGCAAGAAAGACTGAGGAAAATGGCGTCGGCTGATGCCTTTATACCTGAAGACCAGCAGAGATGACGTCGGGTGAAGTGCGACATCAGCCGAAGCCGGACCCAGACTTTGGAATCCGGCCGACCGAAGGGCTGCCTGACGACAGGACAACCCATTTGTTATGACTGCAGATGCATCCTTGAAGGACATCCCCTAAGGGGTACTTATCTGAAGTTGGATGAAGAAAATGCTTCTACTGACAATGCGACGACTGGAGCGGTCAGTCACACAGGCGGCAGTGAAGTTCTGAAGAGGTGCATGTTGATGACCGCTTTATACCCAACGTCTAAGACCGACATCAGAGAGGTGAGGGACATCACACGCACCCTAGCAGTAGTATTTACCTTTTGTATAATGGCCGGATGTGCCAGAGCTCACCAGAGGCAAACTCCCTGATGTCAAGAATACTGCAGCTCATGAATAGAAGGACATCTTCCTAATTCAAGATCCTCAAGATGAACCGATGTCTGACATCATGGTGCAGGAACCAATGAGCTCATCAGATGTCTTTCATCTTTGAAAGTAATCCTTCTGATTGCTCTCCAATTCCATGGGTCACTGACTGTAACAAAAATTGGTCTGTTTCCTGTTGCTTCCTCTAGTGGAGAAACACAGAACGCCAGATGTGTAGGAGCAGGAAATAGGTAAGTAGCACTGACGAGAGATGGGAAAGAATGCAATAAGTTAAATCAAAACAGTTCAGCTGTCACGGATTCTGCAGAAAATCATTGCTATTTTTAAGCAGTGAACATCAATTTGTAATTATTTGTATACAAGACTTATGGGCCTCGTATCTAATCTAAACTTGTCTTATTTAGATGTTGTAGCCCTCAGTTGGATATCTGAAAGACCATTGTTTTATGAGGTACAAAAGAAGAAAAGGGAATATGTTGCAGTATGTTTCTTATAACTTGTAATATGAAATATTATTGATTTTCCTCCCTTTTTTGTTATGCCCCGCATAAAATCTGAGGTCTTCTGTAATCACTAAATGACACACACTCATCTCAACTGTTACTGATTTTTGATTATTTGTTTTTCACCCTGTCTCTCCTAAAACTTGTGATTTCTCTGGTAAATTACTGAAGACTATAGTCTCTCAAGTCAAGCCAGACATTGCAGTCTCTTGCTTCTTTTACTTCAGAAAATGTATACTGATGCAAGGTTTTATGCATTCAATTTATGCTGAAAGCAGAGATAATCTTTAACACGGTCCTCCCTTCATCTCTATCTGCAGAGAACTAAAAGTAATCATGACATTTCTGACTTCATATTGTTTCTGACATTTTTATTAATTCTGCAGTCTTATTCATAAAGAGATGCACAATAAAGTAAAATAATCTCAGTCAAATTAAGTGCACAAATAAGAAGGCTAGAAGTTGCCTATCAGAATGCTGCAGTACAGGCCAGGAATGGCTGCTTTACAGCAGTTTATTTATATGCATACATATCACAATTCAGTAAATATTTTGGGCACTATCCTCCAAGGTACATTGTGAAACATTATTCCACATACCCAGCCACTATAAAGCTAAGGGATGGCTCCCCAGATAAATCGGGTACTTGGTTCAGAGAAAAAATATTAGTTATTTTTCTGAAATATTATGAATACCTGCCATATACCATCAATTATAATAACTAATAGCTTTAACCAGGTATTTATATGGGGTCTATATTATAATCTCGACTGTTTAATGGATCAAATGCATAAACATCAAACATTATGCACCGAACCATTAAACGATCGAAAGTGTATAAAAAATTAAAAAAAAAAAAAATTGACGAGTGTAGGCTGGGGGGCAAGCCCCCTGCTACTTAAATATACCAACTCCGAGATTGCGCTACAGTGTAGGAAAGGGAAATCTTCCCTTTCCTACACTATACTCCATTAAAGTCCGAAAACCGTAGCCCGTAAGTGAGAAAGTCAGATTTTTTTTTATTCCAAATTATGAATATAAACCATTTTAATATTTCTGTCAGTAACTTAACCCAGATAAAGAACATATTGCATACCTCTCAACTGTCCAGATTTTCGCAGAATGTTCAGATTTACACCTGACATTTTTGCTCTGTTTCTCATGAAATGTGTGGTTTTCTGGCAAACCATTGAGGACTGAAGATACTAAATAATGACAGACATTTGGGTTTCAGACTTCATACCCTTCAGAAAATGCATGCTAATGCAAAATGTTTGATTCTATCAACTTTCTAAATGTATAGGAGCAGTATATAAAATGTGTATCTATTTTGGGGACTTTGTCCTCCATTATTTTTGACTTTATCCAGATTTCTTGGAGTAAGAGGTTGAGAGGAACGTACATATAGTATTTCATGACACCAACTGGAAAGCTTACACCATGCTGCAGAAGGTAACTCTGGTACCTGCTGTCTGCATACTACTAGTCTGCAGAAATGTATACTTGTTTATTAAAAAAATATGCATATAAATATACATTTCATACACCTATAAATGCCGTTGCTATTATTCACATGGACACATTATGGATAAGCATTTCACATGCCCAGTATCTGTAGAGGGTCATAAACAGCTTCTCAGACAATGGAATATTCTGTACCACAGAAAATATTTACTTTCTAAAAGTATTACGAAGATATGCTATGCATTAATAATTATATCAACAGCTCAAGCCAGAGAGTGTCAACATGCTGCACCATGGTATCACATGAAAGCATTCACAATGTTGGAAAAACATTGCATTGGTAGTTGGGGGTCTAACTAGCACTGCTTTTTAGATATTTATATTTGTCCATTAAATAAGCACATATGCATTCAGTTCATAATTATGCAAATATCTCAGAAATGGAGTGACATCCATAAAACTGCTTTGCAGCAAACTGAAGATGGCATCTACACAAACAAAAGTCACACTAACATTTGGGGTCTGTCTGTTATGATTAACAAGATATTAAGTTCCTTTTTTACTTATTATAAAATGTACTACTTATGTAATTATTTGTTTAATATAAAATCATTATGTTTCTCTGACATATTAAATATCAGCATTGCGAAGAGTGTATGCTGAAGAAGATTCATCTTTTCCTTTTTCTGTAACTTTTATACTTTTTTATATATATGTTTACAGCTAGGTTGCAATAATGGATTCTCAGAATTTTAGCTCAGGTTAAAACTGTCCAGGCAGAAACAATGCAGGTATCAAGAGGTGTGAAATTCCACTTAGGCTAGATGTTAATGAGTTAAATACTCTTGTCTGTCTCAACAAACAACTGTACTTTGAAAAGAGCTTGTCCTTTGGTGAGACCTACCAAAGAACAGGCAATAGTTGCACAATTAGGTAAAAATGCACTGTAGTATCAAGCTAACTCAAGAAAAGTATTCACCAGTCTTTTAGTGGAATGTACATATGTGTTTTATGTCTTTTATATATTTTTTTCTGAGGTTTGACCACTGCCTTTCTCAGAAATATCCAGAAATCTAGCTTCCATCAATCCTGACTTGCCCTTTTTAGCATTCACCATCAAGCCTGCTTGCTCTAGAGATTCTAACACAGCCTCGCTCTTTTGGTAAGTGAGATTGCCAAACCTTGACCTAAGCCCCAAAGGAGGTGGCGTATCCATCTTCATAAAGGGCACGTACACCTAAAGACTGGTTGCCCAACATAACGCATCAGGGATACTTCAGGTACAACTAACACTGGATAAAACAGCAATCCAGGTTGTAGCCTGCTACAGATCCCCCACTATGTCCCAAGACTCCCATTCCGCTTTCCTGAACACTCTGGAAAGTATTAGGGCACAACATAATACCCTTATACTGGAGGACTTTTAACTACCCCTCCATTAGCTGGGAAAATTACTCCTGCTCCAACTCATTTGCTCAACGATTTCCGGAATTCATTAACTCCGATACCCTGGACCAACTCATTCTCAACCCACCAGAGGCAGAAACATTCTTGATCTGGTCATCAGTAACATGGAGGACCGCTGCTCTACACCAGTGATCAACTCCTCCCTGGTCAGATCCAATCATAAGTTAATCACAGTCTATATCCAAATCCCACCCACACCCCCCATGAAGGATAGTCAAAAACTTTTCTAAAGCCAATTTTGTGCTTCTAAAGACAAAAGTGTCAAACTTCACGTCACCCATGCAAACAGGGAAAGGGTATATGGCTGCAGAATCATACACCAAGGTGCTGTATGAGCATTTACACAAGTGCATGGATCAGGCCATCCCTAACAGATTCAAGGTCATGTCCTCCAAAAAGAGGAAGCCAATCTGGTGATCCCCTGCCATTAACAAACTCTACATCAGAAGAAAAAAACTGTTGCAAAAAAAGGGCTAAGTCCCAAGACTGGAAAAATTCCCTTGCAAGTCTCAGCAAAAAAACTGAGATCCCTTATTAAAGCCTCCAAAGCTAGTTACGAAAACAAAATTGCAACAGATGCTAAAGATAATCACAAGGCATTCTTAAAGTACAGTTGTGTACACTTACAATAAATGTAGATGTTCGAGTGTATTCACTGTTGCAGTCATTACATTTGGGTAATCTGCTGGCAGGTTGCCCTCAGTCGGCCTGCTTAACAAAGTCTTGGGTCCTGCGTCGGTTGCTGTCCCTTCTTCCATGATGTCAGGTCGTCAGGGGTATAAAACATGCAGCCGATACCATTACATCAGTTTTTCTTGCCCCAGATGTCAGGTGCCCCCCAAATGGGGAGCGATATATATATATATATATATATATATATATATATATATATATATATATATATGTAATTAGAAACACAAAAATATACCTCCAAACAAAAGCAAATACACCAAAAAGGCTTTTAAGCATAGTAAAAGAGGTATAGTAAAAGAAAAACAGGGGGCTGGAGGGAGGGTAACCAGGACTGCAACAGTGAATTCACTCGAACATCTACATTTTTGGTAAGTGTACAGAACTGTACTATGTTCATCGTGTTTCACTGTTGCAGTCATTACATTTGGGTAGATTCCCAAAGCTAAGGTTGGCAGGATGGATTTATACAGCATTAGGACCAGCTAGAAGGCCCTGCAAAACAGCAGTGGCAAAGCCAGCTCTGGATTTAGAGAAAATTGGTAAGTGATAATGCTTGGTGAAAGTATGAACTGAAGTCCAGGTAGCAGCTTCTAGAATATCCCTGTAGGAACACCTCTGAGAAAGGCTGCTGAAGTAGATGTAGCCCTGGTGGAATGAGATCTGATCCCCTGGGGGATAAGCTTTCCATGGTGCTTATAACAGAAGTGAATACAATGGCTTATCCATTTAGAAATGGTTTGCTTTGAAATAGCCTTCCCCTTTGCCCCTGGAGCAAATGCTACCAGCAGTTGTTCAGATTTTTTTTGAGATTTAGTCCTGTCCAAGTGGAATCTAAGTTGTCTGTGTACATCCAATGAATGCAGAATCCGCTCTCCCTTGTTCTGTGGATTGGGAAAGTAAGTTGGCAAATGAATGGTCTGATTTAGAGCCACACTAGATACCACTTTGGGCATGAATGAAGGATTGGTCCTGAGTGACACCCTGTCTGCATGAAAGACGATGAAAGGCTCCACTGCCATAAGGGCCTGTAATTAAGATATCCTTCTAGCTGAAGTGATTGCTAAAAGGAAGGCTGTTTTCCAGGAAAGAAACTTTAAGTCTGCAGTTGCAGCTGGCTCGAAAGGTGGTAGAGTGAGTTTCTCCAATACAAACAACAAAACAAGGAAGAACAGTGCAAGTCCAAAACCAGTAAATGCCAAAAAGCACTGTATGAGGAGAAACAATGCACCGGACAGCTCGAGATAAAATCCAAAGGTTTATTAACAAACAGCACGTAAAACGGATGCAGCACAACACATTTTTCATCTAATGCACAGACTTCTTCAGACAATGAACAATAAATAAAGACCAATTATATAGTAAATCTTCCAATAGAAACATCTCATGAATATATATTATGTAGTATTGTCATACCTAGTTCCCGCATCAAATATACATAGCCAACTTCCACATCCAAAAAATGATCACATGAACTTCACTTTTGTTGAAAATATATAAATTCAAACCAGTTAAAAACAACTTTCAAGCATTTTATATAAATCCATAAATGTATAAAACTGATGTCGTATTAAGGCTCAAAGAAATAGATTCACGAGAAAATTTGAAGCCAAAACTTCAACCTACACTCCCCTCTAGTGGCCAAACTAATAATAACAGCAAATATACTTGTAAATACGCCTGCATAAATTCAATACCTAAATATATTTAAAATGTAAATAAAAAATGTACTAACAGGTGAGAATTCATAAATACCTCCAAAATAAATAATTCCTATAAATAAATAATAATATAGATGAATAATGATCGTAATACATATATATCCCCTAAACTCTATAAAAGTCTGTTAATAAAATACACTAACAATGGATACAGCTAGATGGAACAAATTTTTTTGTATTATAATCTAGCAGCCCTCACTTTTAGAACTGGGGCTAGGGAAACATAGTCATTTAAACCAGGGAACTTATTGGCTTCCAAAATAATCTGCCAATACAGTTCCCGGTATTCTATCTTAGTTTCCCATAAACCACCCCTTTCATCTTTATGAACTTCTTCTATAATAAAAAACATATATTTAGCTAGAGGACAACTAGTGGTATGTTTATATAATGCATTAGTAATTTTTCTATTTTTTACATCGTTAATATGTTCATACACTCTTCTCCTAATCTTCCTCTAGGTTTTTCCTACATAAAAACTTGAACAAATTTTACAAATTACAATATAAACAACCCCAAAAGAGTCAGAAGTACTGTGAATTTTACCCTTAATCTCTATTCCTTTAGACTCAATGAAGACACTGCTAGTATCAGCCATCCCACGGACATTGGGAACACATCTTACGTGAAAATGTACCATGGACCTTCATAGATTTCTTTTTTTCATTTCTTTGTTGTGGTGTCAACCAATCTTTAATGTTCCATCCTCTTCTAAAAACAATTTTAAGAGGTGTATTATCATTTATATTAAGGTCACTAATCCTAATAAATTTGTCCCATTCTTTATCAAAGACTTTTTGGATAATACCAGCATCTCCACTAAAGTCAGTGATAAAAACCCTATCATGATAATTCCCTCTATTCTTAGTGGTATCCATGAACTCAGTTGTAGTACTATATTCTAAATCAGTTAAAGAAGCGGGTTCTGTACCCAAAATGGGTCGAAATCTATCCCCTCTCCTTCCAGTAACTTCATCTTTAATTTTCAAAATAAATTCTAAAGGGTATCTCCTTTCAATAAACATTTGGACCAAAAATTCACATTCTTCAACAAAATCTTGGTCGTCAGATGTCATTCTTGAAATTCTGACAAAATGACCTTTCACAATGCTTCTTTTCTGGTGAATGGGGTGTCCACTAGTAAAATGTAAATAACAGTTGGAAAAAGTTTTCTTCCTAAACACTTTAGATTTAAAATGACTATCATCTTTGATTAATTTGATTAATATGATATCCAAAAAATTCATATCTTGAAAACTAATTTCATAAGTAAATTTTAAAAATTCAGTAGTATTGTTAATATATAGTATAAATTCATCTAACTTTTCTTTTGTATCTTTCCAAAATATAACTATATCATCTAAAATACGTTTGTAAAGACACCAACAATCTTTATATACACTATGATGGATAAACTTAATCTCCCAGGTGTTCAAAACCATGTTCGCATAGATAGGGGCACATCTTGCCCCCATCACTACACCACTTTTTTGTTGGAAGAATTCTCCTTGAAAATATATATAATTATATTTCAAGACTGTCCCTATTAATACTGTACAAATATATACCTCATCATCACTTAAATCTCCAAAAAACCTTATGGCTTCTTCAAACCATTCAAGGCCTATATCATGTGGTATACAGCCAAAAAGGTCAACCACATCAATTGTCACAAAAATGAGGTCATCATTAAACAAATTTTCTTTTACACTATATAGAAAGTCCCAAGAATCTTTCAAAAAAGAAACCTTTCATCATAGATTTTTTTACTTTAATATCAATGTACCCAACCAGGGGGGAAATTGCTGAACCTTCAGCAGCTACTATAGGACGAAGGGGCGGGTCCAAAGAATTCTTATGGACTTTTAGAATTCCGAAAATTGAAGGAATTTTCGGCTTGTCATTGTGTAAAAAATCGAACAAGTCCTTATCAATAAAACCTTCAAGAATTAAATCATATAATATAGAAAATATTTTCTTGTAACCAATATGTATTTAATTTTTGAATATACTACCATATTTAGACTCCTCAAGTAAAATATTCAACATTTTTGCTTCATAAGCAATGTTGTTCATTAGGACAATACCGCCACCTTTATCCGGTTTCATTACTCTTAAATTAGAATTCCCCTTTAATTGTTGCAATAATTCATACTCAATACTTGAAAGATTAGGTACAAATTTGTTTTTCTTAACTGCTTGTCTTAACTCATTTTCAACTAAATTCTCAAAATTCCTTAATTGGGCATGAATGGGTGGATTCCAAATACTTCTCTTTTTTAACAATGGGAAGGTTCCATCACATAACTCGCCTTCACCAAACATCAATTCAAAATTTACTTTTCTTAAAGTATCTCGAGCTGTCCGGTGCATTGTTTCTCCTCATACAGTGCTTTTTGGCATTTACTGGTTTTGGACTTGCACTGTTCTTCCTTGAAATCCTTATGAGGTATTTGCTTCCCACAAGTAATACAATTATTAACTTTTACTGACATCGGTAAGGAGCAAGAAAAAGTTTCTCCAACGGAGTACTTAGCTTTTAGTTGAAGACTTCGGTTCTGAAACTCGAAAATTTCAGGAGTCGGCCGACCGGCACTTGCGAACTGCTTCTGCTTCGGGCACCGCGCAGCAAGAAAGACTGAGGTAATGGCATCTGCTGCATATTTTATACCCCTGATGACTTGATGTCATGGAAGAAGGGATTACCCAAATGTAATGACTGCAACAGTGAAACACGATGAACATACTGCATAACAATACACAGGGGTGCGCTGAGCTACTGCACAATGGCACCACTTATACTAAACCAACAGATATTGCCAACATCTTGGCAGACAGGTTTAGTGCAAACTTTACCCCCCCCCACCCCCAAAACGGCCCATCCCAATATTCGAGGAATGCCAAATCCCTAATATCACGGCTGCTCAGGTAGAAGCTGCACTATTCAAAGCCAAGAAAATGCCTCCATGGGACCTGATAATATACCTGACTGCATTGCTACGTGAATTACAAAGGGAGCTGACACCTCACCCGAGTCCCCTGTTCAACCACAGCCTCACTTCAGGCTTTGCCCCCACCAAATGGCGCACCGCTGCAGTCATTCCTCTCCACAAAGGAGGAGCGACTACTGACCCAGGAAAGAAACTACTGCCCCATCAGCCTGACAAGCCTGATCTGTAAGACCATGGACTGCGCATTATTATGGACCTCATAAACAAGGATACAGGAAACCTTCAAACCCCGGATCCCTTACAGTTTGGGTTTGTGAAGGGCAGATCATGTCTGCTCAATCTGACAGATTTCTTCAAATCTGTCACCAGAGCGGTCGATGAAGGCAAGGCAGGCCATACAGCCTACCTTCATCTGGCCAAGGCCTTTGACACTATCAGGGATCATTGACGGACTAACCAACCTAAGCATCAACCCCTACATCATAAGATGGGTAGCCAACTGGCTCATGGACAGAACCCATACAGTGAAAATAGCGGACTCCAAAATCCGACTATTGTCCTGGGTCCTCTCCTGTTTGGTATATACGTCTCTGAAGTTCAGGCCAAAACCAAAGGACTCTGGTTGACCAAGTTTGTAGACGGCTGCAAACTAGGAGCTATTATTGACTGTCAAGCTGATGTTGACATCCTACAAAAAGGCCTCTGACAGCGACAACTGGTGTCGGAACCATGGTCTTAAACTCAATGCCAAAAAGTGCATAGTCATCCCCTTCGGGAAAAACACGATACCCATGACCTACCACATTGACGGTAGCCCTCTCAACTCCCAAGGCATGATAAGAGATCTAGGGATACAAGTGGATAGCAACCTCTCCTTTGACAACCATGTGGCCACTGTAGATAGAAAGTCCTTCTATGTGGCACACCTCATTACAAAGGGTTTCTCATCCAGGAAGAAGGAGATCATAATCCCTCTCTACTCATCCCTTATTAGACCCATTATAGAGTACAATGCTCCATTTGGCAAGTACCTCACTAGACACCTGCAACAAATGGAGAGGCCACAGAAATTCCTCACAAAGAGGATCCTAGGGCTCAAACACTTGCCCTACACAGACAGACTCAAAAAACTACAGCTATACGCCGTCTCATATTGCCTACTTAGAGGCATTCTCTGCTTGCCATACAAAGCCATGTTGGACCCAGTGCTACTAGACATGCTTCATCTGAAGAAGACCCAATCCTTCCACACCACACAGTCCAAAGACCTCAACTTCCTCACCACAATTAACAGAACCTGCTGGAGGGACAGGTTCCTAACCCAGAGATTACCCACACTGTAGAATAAACTTCCCATTTATGTCAAGCAGAGCACCTCATTGTCCCTCTTCAAGAAAAATCTAGATGAATGGATGGGTAACACGAAATTCACCCTGGGGATCATTTCAACAGCCTTGCTGGATAGGGGTACAGGGAACTAACGTCTCGGTATGTTCTTGGGCTAGGCTTGCGTTGGCTCCAGGGTCATTAGCCTAGTACTCACCTGTGAACCTATGAACCTATAAATCCTTGGCTTGGATACCCACAACATCAAGTTATGTGGGAGATACAGTGAGTGGGGCTTTAATATTTTATCCATCAGTCTCGGAAAGGTAACAGGAGTTCCTTGTAGGTCAAATGGCTGCACTGCGTCCTGAATTAGACATTCAGATGTTACTGATTTTAATTTATCACAGGGGGAAGTGGTATCTGACAATATTCCTTTGTCAAGTCTAGCATTGTCTACCATCTTGGCTTTCCTAGGTTCTTAATCAACTCACTAATGCTGTATGGGATAACTATCAAATATTGAAATGCTATTCAGCTTCCTAAACTCATTACAGAACCTGTTGTTTCCAGAGGGTCTGGGAACTATTAATGGGCTGCTCCATTCATTTTGCAATTCTTCAAACTTTAATAGTTTGATATCTTTTGCACTTCTTCTCTAAATGTTCACATCACTATGGTGCTCTTCAAGGTCTCAGCATAATCTTCATTTCAAGAGTTGTCTCTCTGTTATATTTTATCAGTTTAGTTTTCCACAGCCGTGTATGACAACTCTCCTTTATTCCTTAATAAAAAATTACTGTTACTCCTTGTTTTGGTACTTTTGGAAAAGATTACTATAGCTGTATTTCAAGCAGAATTTCAGCTTGCAAGCTAACCCAAGAAAATTACAGGGCACAGACACCGATTTTCAGCTCCCAAAAAAGAAATGTCATCTTTATTAAATGAAATCTGGGAATTATACCATGATTGTAAGTGCAATTTCTGATCACTATGATTTTATTATGATTTTCTAATGCATTAACACAGATTATAGGTACAGATCACTCAGTAAAGCAAACTGATAATATTAGAAGCAGTAAATATAAGAATAAATAATGAGTGCAGTGAATGATTACTCTATAGCCTCACATGCCAAATTCCCTGAAAATCCTCTGTTTTTCTAATACTCATTCAGTTGAAATTTGGAATTTACCATTATTTTCCCATAGAGTTAATCAATGTCCACGGAAATGTACATTTCTTTCTATCATGGCATTAGTACAATAATGTGGTATATTTATTTATTTCTCCTTCCTGGCTGTTTAAAACTTTATAGCTCACTGCATTTATTCTTTCAATCACCTCAAATTGCCCTACCCACTTACCCCAAAATTTGCTCTTACTGGAGGATGCAAATATTAACACACAATCCACTGTGTTCAATTCTTTAAGCTAGGCATTCCTATTGTAGACTACTTGCAACATGTGGGCTTTCTGCACGTGCTCCTCCACTATGAGCATAACCAGTTAATGAATTGTACCATCTAACTTTTATATGATCTGTCTTCTTCGCCCCAAGTCTTTTACCAATATCAAGCAGACTTCTGGAATTCTTGCCATACAAGTGTTTAGGTGGGGTAAACCTCCACTGAAACTTGGGGTAACTCTAATCACAAACAGGGTAACACAACTGGTTGCAATGTTTTACCATCTTTGTCAATTACTTTTACTAAAATGGCTTTCAGCGTTTTCCTAAGCCTTCCTATTACATCATCAGTCGGAGGATGGCACAATGATCTTTAACTTCTTAAACATCAAGCACTGTCACAAATGATGGAATACCTTTGACATGAAGGGGATTTGCCTTGGAAAGCAAGCATGTTCTTAGAGATATTCATTCTGGAAAAAATAGTACTAGTTTTCTGACAATAGCTTTAGCATTAGCCTTGCATAATGACATGGCTTTTAGAAATTTGGTAGCTTAGCCTATTATTACTAGTATGTATACTGGCTATGCTATATTTTGCTAGTGGCTCCACAAAGTCCACAGCAGTGTGTTTCAGTGGCACCTTTACAATAGGTAATGGAATTAACAGACTCTTAAATTCAGAATTAATAGTTTTCTGATAGCCTGGACAACAATCACATACATTTTCACTTTTTGCATATCCAGACAATAAGATCTGGATAGCGATAAGCAGGTGACATCCTAACATACGATTATGGGTTGATTTCATTACCAGCACTTTAAAAGGGTCTGGCACTAATAACTGGTACGGAATGTTCTCTCTTCTTACTACATATATAAAACACCCATCTACTTACTCGATGGGTAAGGAGCAACTGGAACATCCTGTTCTCTATATTCCCCTTCAACCTTTGCTACATCTCTTGCCTTGTTTGAAGTATTACCTTCCCATTGTACTTTTTTAAAGTTTATGTGGCTTAGCTGTAAGTATATTAATACAAGGTCCTTTCATCGCTAGCTTGTCTTGAAGCAGAAGGTATAGTTTACCCTCCTAAAAATACAATTAGAGAGCCTTCTATGTCATTCTATACCAAGGGTAGTTCTGGACAAAAATCTTCATCTACCTTAAAGAAATGGTAACTCTCCAGGGCCTGTTTAGGTAGTGAAAAAGTTAGCTTTCTGTCGCCCTTGGACAGAAGTGGATTAAAAAAAAACAAGTACAGTTGTGTACACTTACCATAAATGTAGATGTTCAAGTGTATTCACTGTTGCAGTCATCACATTTGGGTTATCTGCCTGCAGGTAGCCTTCAGCCGGCCTGAATACCAAGAGTCTTTGGATTTCTACGTTGGATGCTGTCGCTTCTTTCATGACGTCATGTCATCAGGGGTATAAAACATGCAGCCAACGTCATTACATCAGTTTTTCTTGTCCTAGATGTCAGGTGCCCCCACAATAGGAAGCAATTATATGGTATGGAACACCTCCAGCAAAAAGCAAATACACCAGATATAATATATGGCAAACAAGGAGGAAAGGTAAAAGTCAAGAGAAGTCATGGGGCTGGAGGGAGGGTAACTAGGACTGCAACAGTGAATACTCTCAAACATCTACATTTATGGTAAGTGTACACAAATGTACCATGTTCTTCGTGTTTCACTGTTGCAGTCATCACATTTGGGTTGATTCCCAAAGCTAAAGAAGGGTGGAAGTAGTTAAAGAGCATTAGGGCTAGCAATAAGGCCTTGTAAGACTGCTGTGGCAAATCCAGCTCTGGATTTAGAAAAGATGGGCAGGTGGTAATGCTTGGTGAAAGTATGTACAGAGCTCCAGGTTGCAGCTTCCAGGATGTCCCTGGTAGGGACTCCTCTGAGAAATGAGGTAGATGCAGCCCTGGTGGAATGTGTTCTTATGCCCTGTGGGGTAGGTTTTCCATGGTGTTTGTAGCAGAAATGGATGCAATGTGCTATCCATTTGGAAATGGTTTGCTTTGAAATGGCATTCCCCTCTGCCCCTGCAGCAAAACTAACTAGCAGTTGGTCAGATTTTCTGAGAGGCTTAGTCCTGTCCAAATATAATCTAAGTTGTATGTGTACGTCCACAGAATGCAGTATCCTTTCCCTTTTATTCTGAGGATTAGGGAAAAAAGTAGGTAAATGAATGGACTGGTTTAGAGCCACACTAGACATCACCTTGGGCATAAAGGATGGATTTGTCCTAAGGGAAATCCTGTCTTCATGGAAGATAATGAAGGGTTCCACTGCCATGAGGGCCTGCAGTTCAGACACTCTTCTTGCTGAAGTGATGGCTAGAAGTAAAGCTGTTTTCCAAGAAAGGAATTTCAACTCTGCTGTATCAGCTGGTTCAAAGGGGGGAAGAGTGAGTTTTTCCTATACAACGTTAAGGTCCCAGGCTGGAGTGGGAGCCCTCCTGGGGGGGTCTTAAATGTTTAGCCCCTCTTAGGGATGGCTCAGTATTATAATGTGCTGATATGGCAGAGGCATGAATCTTAACTGAAGAGAAAGATAGGCCCTTGTGGAGCATTTCGGTTAAATAATCTAGAATATGAGGTAAGCTGGGCACCGTTGTGCCCATCCCCTACGTCGGGTTACAGGAACAGTATCTTTTCCACTTTTCTGAATAGGATTTTCTAGTACTAGGCATCCTTGCCTCAAGAATGACATCCAGCACCTGCTTACTGAGGGTTGCTGGAGGTGAGGTCAGGGAATTAGTCAGGCTGCAAGGGTCAGGGTTTGAAGCTGAGGGTGCAGAATCTGGGACAGCAGGGAAGGAGTCTGAGGCAGGTGCCAAGGTTGTAGCACTGTCAGACTGCACAAAAGGGGGTACCAGTACTGGCGTGGCCAGTCTGGTGCAATCAGTATTGTCCTTGGCTTGTCCAGTTTGATCTTTAGTAGAACCTTTGAGGGGAGAGGCAGAGGGGGAAAGGCATAAACTGAGAGGCTTTCCCAGGTAAAGGACAGGGCATCCACTTTCCAAGCTTGGCTGTGGGGAGTTCTGGTGCAGACTTTTTTCAACTGGTAGTTCTGAGGGGAAGCAAACAGGTCTACCTCTGGTAACCACCATTTGTTCCTCAAGAGCTTTAATATTTTGGGTTCCAGTTTCCATTCATGTGCGTCCATGAGATTTCTGCTTAAGTCTTCTGCCAGTGAATTTAGTTTACCTGGCAGGAACTGAGCTTGTAGGCTCACTTGGTAGCTCAAGGCTGTGTTCCACGGAGCCATGGCTAGTCTGCAGAGTGGGTAGGAATAGGTTCCCCCCTGCTTGTTTATGTACCACATAACTGAGGTGTTGTCTGTCTTTACCAATAGTTGCCCTGGAAGAATAAGGTCTCTGAAGGCTGTCAGAGCATTCTGCACAGCTAACATTTCTTTTTGATTGATATGCAGGTGCATCTGTTTTGGGTTCCATTTGCCCTGAATGCACTGCCCTGCCATGTGAGCCCCCCATGCATAGTCTGATGCATCTGTTGTTAGGGTTTGGGTGGCAGGGGGTAGAGTGAAAGGGGAGTCCCTTGTTGTGGTAGCAGGCCTCTGCCCACAAAAGGAACTCTGCCCTTAGACAAGGAATAATAGGAATCATTGTTTCCAGGTCCTGAGAATGTTGACACCACAGATTTTTTAGATACCATTGAAGTTTCCTCATATGGAGTCTTGCATATGGAATTAACAGAATGCAAGAGGCCATGAACCCCAAGGCTCACAGGATTTTCCTTGCAGATAGCTGGGTTTTTGTGGCCAGTAGTTTGAAGTAGGTTGTCAAATGAACTTGTTTCTCTGGAGTGAGGAATGCCATCTGGGAAGTTGTTTTCAAGCTTGCTCCTATAAATACAATCTGTTGGCAGGGTAATAGGTGTGATTTCTTCTCACTGATAGTGTACCCCAGTGAAGTTAGAAGTCTCTTTACAAATGTCAGGTGCTCTAATAGCAAGTCCTGACTCTCTGCCTGAATCAGGCAATTGTCCAAGTATGGGTAAATCTGAATTTTTCTCTGCCTGCAGAATGCAATGGCAGGAGCTAGGCACTTTATGAATACCCTGGGCGCAGTAGATAAGCCAAAGGGAAGTGCATGGAGCCTGCCCTGAAGCGTAGGAATTTTCTGCAGGATTCCCTTATTGGGATGTGCAGGTAAGCTTCTTTTAAGTCTAGAGTTGCCAGCCAGGCATCCTTGGCTAGCATAGGAAGAAGCTGCTGAAGAGTTAGCATTTTGAATTTTGGAACCACCAGAAAGGTGTTGAGAATAGAAATGTCCAGGATAGGACACCAGGAGTTTTATTTTCTGGGAACCAGGAAAGTACAGTTGTGTACACTTGTAGATGTTCAAGTGTATTCACTGCTGCAGTCATCACATTTGGGTTTTCTGCTTGCAGTAGCCCTCAGTCGGCCTGATATCAAAGTCTTGGGTCCTGCGTTGGTTGCTGTCTCATCTTCCATGATGTCAGGTAGTCAGGGGTATAAAGCAAGCAGCCAACTCCCTTACATCACTTTTTCTTGCCCAGATGTCAGGTGCCCCCCTAATCGGAAACAATTAAATATATATACAAGGTTATACTGCCAACAAAAAAGCAAATACACCAAAAAGCTTTTAAGCATAGTAGAAAGGAATAGAGGTATAGCCAAAAGAAGTCAGGGGGCTGGAGGGAGGGTAACCAGGACTGCAACAGTGAATACACTTGAACATCTACATTTATGTTAAATGTACACAACTGTACTATGTTCTTCGTGTTTCACTGTTGCAGTCGTCACATTTGGGTAGATTCTCAAAGCTAAAGATGGGAGGAGGAATTTAGATAGCATTAGGACCAGGTATGAGGTCCTGCAAGACTGCAGTGGCAAAACCAACGCTGGATTTAGAGAAAAATGGCAAATGGTAATGCTTGGTGAAAGTATGTACAGAACTCCAAGTAGTAGCTTCTAGGATGTCCCTGGTAGGAACACACCTGAGAAAAGCTGCAGAGGTAGATGCAGCCCTGGTTGAATGTGGTCTTATCCCCTGTGGGATAGGTTTTCCATGGTGCTTATAGCAGAAATGAATGCAATGGCCTATCCATTTAGAAATGGTTTGCTTTGAAGTGGCCTTCCCTTCTGCCCCTGCAGGAAATGCCACCAGCAGCTGTTCAGATTTCCTGAGAGGTTTAGTCCCGTCCAAGTAAAATCTAAGCTGTCTGTGCACATCTAAGGAGTGCAGTATCCATTCCCCTTTGTTCTGTGGATTAGAAAAGAAGGTTGGCAAATGAATGGACTGATTAAGAGCCACACTGGATACTACCTTGGGCATGAAGGAGGGATTGGTACTGAGGGACACCCTGTCGGCATGAAAGATGATGAAAGGCTCCACTGCCATAAGGGCCTGTAATTCAGACACCCTTCTTGCTGAAGTGATGGCTAAAAGGAAGGCTATTTTCCAAGAAAGGAATTTTAACTCTGCACTTGCAGCTGGCTCAAAAGGAGGTAGAGTGAGTTTTTTCCAATACAAAATTAAGGTCCCAAACTGGAGTTGGGGCTCTCCTGGGTGTTCTTAAGTTTTTGGCCCCTCTGAGGAACTGCTTGAGCAGTGGATGAGAGAAGAGGGGTGGTTCTGTGTTGTAATGAGCTGAAATGGCTGAGGCATGAATTCTGACGCAGGAAAAGGAAAGGCTCTTGTGAAGCATCTCAGTTAAGTATTGAAGAATATGAGGCAAATTGGGTGCTGCTGTGCCCATCCCCTGAGTTTGGTTCCAGGAACAGAATCTTTTCCATTTTTCAGCATAAGATTTTCTAGTACTAGGCCTCCTTGCCTCCAGAATGACATCCAACACTTGTTTACTGAAGCATGGTAACGGAGAGATCAGGTAATTAGCCAGGCTGCCAGGTTCAGGGTTTGAAGCTGAGGGTGCAGAATCTGGCCCTCCTGCTGGGACAGCAGGGTAGGGGTCTGAGGCAGGTGCCATGGCGCCAGCATTGACACACTGCGCAAGAGGGGGTACTAGTGTTGACATAGCTAGTCTGGTGCAATCAGTCTCGTCCTTGGTTCTGTTTGATCTTTAGTAGTACCTTGGAGAGGAGAGGAAAGGCATAAACTGACAGATTTTTTCCAAGTGAAGGATAGGGCATCCACTTTCCAAGCTTGTTTGTGGGGAGTCCATGTGCAGAATGTGTTCAATTGGTAGTTCTGGGAGGAGGCAAACATGTCTATATCTGGGCTCCCCCATTTGCTTATCAACATGTTGAATGTCTTTGGTTCCAGTTTCCACTTGTGTGGGTCCATGAGATTTCTAGTTAGTTAGTCTACCAGTGTATTTAACTTTCCTGGCAGGAATTGAGCCTGTAGGTGCACTTGGTAGCTCAAGGCTGTGTTCTACAGAGCCATGGCTAGTCTGCAGAGAGGGTATGAGTGGGTTCCCCCAAGCTTGTTTATGTACCACATAACAGTGGTGTTGTCTGCCTTTACCATTAATTGTCCTGGAAGAATGTGGTCCTTGAAGGCTGTCAGAGCATTCTGTACAGCTTACATTTCTTTTTGATTGATATGCGGGTGCATTTGACTTGGGTTCCATTTGTCCTGAATGCACTTCCCTGCCAAGTGAGCCCCCCATGCATAGTCTGATGCGTCTGTTAGGGGTTGGGCAGCAGGGGGTAGAGTGAATGGCAGTCCCTTGTTTTGGTGGCAGGCCTCTGCCCACCAAAGGAGCTCTAACTGTAGGCAAGGTATGATAGGAATCATTGCTTCTAGATCCTGAGAATGTTGACACCATAGGCTTTTTAGATACCGTTGTAGTTTCCTCATATGCAGTCTTGCATATGGAATTAGTAGAATGCAGGAGGCCATGAACCCCAAGGCTTGCAGTATTTGTCTTGCGGATAGCATGGTTTTTGTGGCCATTAGTTTGAAGTAAGCTGTCAAATGAACTTGTTTCTCTGGCGTGAGGAAAGCCATCTGGGATGTTGTGTTAAAGCCAGGAATATAATTTGTTGACAGGGTACAAGATGTGATTTATTTTCGTTTATGGTGTACACGAGACAAGTTAGCACCTTTTGTACAAGCGCCAGATGATTCAAAAGCATGTCATGGCTTTCTGCCTGAATTAGACAATCGTCCAGGTATGGGTATATTTGAATATTTCTTTGTCTGCAAAATGCAATGACTGGAGCTAGGCACTTTCTGAATACCTTGGGCGCAGTAGATAAGCCAAAGGGTAGTGCAGAGAACTGACAGTGCATGAGCCTGCTTTGAAGCATAGGTATCTTCTGCAAGATTCCCTGATTGGGATGTGCAGGTAGGCTTCCTTTAAATCCAGTGTTGCCAACCAGGCATCCTTGCCTAGCATAGGAAGCAACTGGTGAAGAGTTAGCATCTTGAATTTTGGGATCACCAAAAAGGTGTTTAGGATAGAGAGATCCAGGATAGGACAGCCATGTGTTGTCTTTTCTGGGCACCAGGAAAAGTCTTGAGTAGAAACCTTGTCCCCTTTCCTCTTCTGGGACAATTCAAATACCCTTATACTTAGAGAGAAGTTCTTGCTTTTGAGCCTCTGCAAACTGATTTGGGGGTAGATCTGGCCAACCGTTAGGGTTGGTAAAGTGTGGAAGTGAAATCTGTATCCTTGGGAAACTATATTTAAAACCCATTTGTCCTGGGTAATGAGTTCCCAGTTTTTTGCCTGCAGAGCAATCTTTCCCCCTAAAGGAGCAGTCAGTTGAGAAGGGCTTGGAAGTTTTAAAGTTAAGTCACTGAGACAGTTTACCATAGGGGGGAGTCTTACTACTCCCTGATTTGGAAGTGGGAGCCCCCCACTGCTTAGTCCTGTGCGTACCTTGGAAATGAAGCCTGGGTGTTCTGTTGGTTCTGGATTTGGATTGAGAAGGCCTGGAAGAGGCAGGAAAGAACTAATTCTTAGAGGGCCAATGCCTACTAAATCTTGGAGGCTGTACTTGCAGGAAATCTTTAACAGTTTGCATAGATTTAGCTTTGTCCTCCATCTTTTTAAGTACTACTCCTGTTGCCAAACAGGCGGTCCTGGTTTAAGGCAGCATGCAACAATTTAGCTTTAACATGATCTGGCAAAGATTGCTCCTTAAGCCAAGCATGCCTTCTAAGCACAGACCCAGTGACAGCAGCCCTGCAAGATGCCTCTAGTGAATCAAAACCACATTGCAAAGTATGTTTTCCAATTTGTTCAGCAGAATGCATTAAATCCTGTAAATCCTTATTTTCAGCACAGTCAGGAATCAACATCATTTTCTGTTTAAGTAATCCAATAATATGCTGCTGATACTTTAACATGTGAAACTGGCAGTTTAAGCCCCTAATGGCCAAGGTTGTAGAAGTGTATACCTTCTTACCCCATCTATCCAGCGCCCTGTAATGTCTATCAGTGGGGCTAAGATTTTTGGCAGTAGTAGGCTTAATGCCCTTGGGTCCCGGTGAAATAGTCTCAGGATCCGCAGTAGGATTTTTAAAGAGGAACTAGTGCGAGTCAGGAACCCTGTAATATCTATCTGGTTTTCTGGGAGCAGGAGGTAAGGAGTCAGGGGCCAAGCTAGATTCCGAAAAGGCATCATCAACAATGTCCAGTACAGGGGGGAATAGCTAAAGGCCTGTGTTGGGGCAGGAGTAAGAAATCCCTAAGCCTCATTTTAGAATCAGAGTAATCCTGGCTTTCCCAGCGAAAACTCTCCCTAAGAGTATGCAAGGTTTCACCAAAAGAGAAATCCTCTGGAGGGGAAGCAGAGGGTATAGAGTCCTCTGCATCACAATCCTCATAGGTAGATAAGGATAAATCCTGGTCATCAGAGGAAACAGAAATTTCAGAATCCTAATCAGAAGTATCATAAGCAAATTCAGTCCTAGGTCTCTTAAAGGGGGAAGGTTGGCTTCTCCTTATTAAAGTAATAAGGTCTTCAGCCCTTCTTATTTGTTTTTTTACGCATAGAGGCTTGACCATGTGGTCTAGACATTAGTTTTCTAGGCATGGATCGAGTTTTAGGCCTTGAAGAAGAAGATGGCGTTGGTTTAATATGCAAGTCAGTAGGCCTGAATACACCCTTAGAAGCCAGTGCCTGCACAGCGGCTCCGGACCCATCCAGGGTAGAGACATCCGCAGGTTCCACAGTTTAAGCATCTCGCGGCATACCAGACTCCGAATAGGTCTCAGTAGAGGCCTGTGAATCTGAAGTAGCGGGCATCAGGGGCTGCAAAAGTGCCTCACTGATTACCGGCAAACTGGCGACTAGCTTAGGAGAAGCGTCGTCAGCAGCTTTGGACCTAGGCAGCCTGTCTGTCTTTATCTTTGCGTTTTTTCGTAATGTCGGTAGTCGGGTGGATTACCAAAGCCATATCTGGGTAATTGAACAGAGTATCAAAATGTTTAGAAGCGTAAATATACCGACAACAAATAGTTTGTTGTTGAAATAAGGCACCAACCAACAGCAAGGTACATCGTGGTCAGGGCCTAGGCAAGGAATACAGTACGAATTAAATTATTATTATTCTCCTTCGCTATAGCCAAACTATGGAACTCCCTCACACCCTCAATTACTTCTGCAACATCATGCACCCACTTCAAATCTTTACTAAAAGCACACTTGCTTATTTGCAGAAAATGCCCTTGCAACTCCCCCTCAATGAGCACCCACTCCACCCACCCACTACCTCTCTCTCTGCACCCAACTAACTACCTGATAATAGCAATCTTGTTTTCTCTTTAACCTAGTCTACTTACTATACAACAATACCTTCGTATTGCAACAATTTGTCTGTTATGTACCTCACAAACAACTTGCTTCATTTGCCAATTTATGAATTTCTTCTACTTCTGTAACAATGTTTAACATCTGTCACTATGGCTTAAAATGTCAATTTTTGCTCTACAGCTGTTCTACAACTTTGTTTAATCCTGTATTATGCTCTACAGCTGTAACAGTGTCTATAATTTTATATGATATTTCTCTAATTGTGTAATGTCTTAAACATTTGAGTGTGAAGCTTTTCTCCCCGGGCCTCTGATGAAAACGGACTTGTGTCCAGTCGGACTCTCCCGGTCAACAAATGTAAATAAATAAATAAATCAGCAAATAGCCAAGTGTATTCCCTGGCTCTTGTGACAGTGCTTCTCTTCATGATAGTTTCCCAGGAACTGAATGAAATACTAGTGACCGGGCATATAGCATATTCTGTCAAATATATGAATCCTATGGTGCTTTTAGTGCTTTCGGTATCAATTATGGGAACTTTTCCCAATGGACATCAGAATCAATATCTGAATAAATGTAACAGAAAAGAAATGGTGAGCTCTACGGCAAGCTAGACAGGCTCCATGTATGGGTCATGATGTCATAGTATGCATCAAATTAAGCAGCATGCACCTCAAACTGTAAAAGAACCTGGGGAAAATAGTCTAAATGGGGGAAAAGGAACAATTCAAAAGTAAAGTTACCAATGAAGGTCATCAGCTATGAACTTTGACAAAAGGATAGATTAAGAGTGGTCTCTAAAGATCTTTTCAGAAGATTAAAACTAAGACTGGAAAACAATAAATTACAAAGACAGTACAGTTGTGTAACGTTTTACCATAATGGTAGATGTCCTTCTCTTCACTGTTTAAGTATTCATTACAATTGGGATTCCCTACCTAGGGCAGCTCAACGTCCGGGCAGTATACCAAAGCCTTAGGATGCTTTAAGGTATGCCGTACAGCACATGTATGCTCCTGTTACAGTGTAGGGCGTAAAGGTTTATCTGGATGTACCATCCTCAGAACTGAAAGTCTCAGTAGGAACGCCAGTCCAAGGAAAACCAAGATGTAACCAGTACATCCAGAAGAGAACTGGACCTGGGGGAGGAAGTAAATACTGCAACAGTGAAGAGAAGGACATCTACTCTTATGGTAAGATTTTACACAACTGTACTATGTCCTTCCATATCACTGATGCGGTATTCATTACAACAGGGAGAGTGCCAAAGCTCTCTAAGAAGCCATGAAGGATGGCTCTAGCAAAACCAGCACTAGCTCTGGAGATTCCATCCAACTTATAGTGCTTGGTTAGAGTATGCACAGAAGTCCAGGTAGCTGCCTCAAGAATACAGTTAGTAAGCAAACCCTTGAAAAAAACACCAGAAGAAGCCACAGCTCTAGTAGAATGACCTTTTACAGAATAAGGAAGGCTGTTACCATGAAAACAACAACAAAAAGAAATAGCTATTGAAATCCAAGAAGAAATAGACTGCTTGAATACAGCTAATCCCAAGGAGCTGGGATGAAAGCAAACAAAAAGCAGATCGGATTCCCTAATAATCTTATCCAAATAAAATCTGAGTTGTCTATGCACATCTAATGTGTGCAGCACCTTCTCTCTGGCAGATTGCGGAGAAGGGAACAATTACAGAAGGAGCAATCCCCTCCATCTGGAAAGTCTCACACATCATCCCTCTGCACAAGGGTGGTTCCTCTACAGAGATTTCTAACTTCCGACCAATAGCCTTACTCTCTCCTATAGCAAAAATAATGGAAAAATGTATCCACCGACAGCTACTAATCCACTTTCTCTCTAATAATTTACTTGCTGTCAGCATGGATTTAGGCCTCACCATAGCACAACCACTGCCTTGCTATCCTTTTCTGACTGTATTAACAAACATCGTAATAATAACTCTCTTTCCTCTGCACTATTTATTGACCTGTCAAAAGCCTTCAACATGGTTAACCATCACCTACTTACTGAAAAACTAAAATCCCTATCTCTTCACCCACAGACAATACTTTGGTTTAAATCATACTTAGATAACAGACTTCAAGCTGTTCTCTGGGATAATAATTTATCCACACCCCTCCCTGTCAACACTGGAGTACACCAAGGCTCCATATTAGGCCCTCTTCTCTTTTCAATCTTTATTAATGACCTTAACTCTAAAATTCCACAAGCCACCTGCATACAATATGCAGATGATTCAACTTTAATACGCTCTGCCAACTCAGTTTCCTCACTCCAGACCCTCACCCAAACTGTATTTCATACTGTTGAAAATTGGTTCATGCAACATTGCCTCCTCCTTAACCGCAAAAAAACTAAATTATTGCTCTTTACTCCTAACCACAGGTCTCCACAATGTCACTTCACAGTAACTTCTAACAATGGAACTACCATATCCCCAGACACTACAACCTGACTCTTAGGTATTACAATAGACCACAGCCTTAGCTATGATGATCATATTAATACTGCTATAAAATCAGTCAACAGAAAACTAGGCTCCCTTTATAGAATCAAACCCTTCCTCATACCATTAGCTAGAACTACCATTGCCCAAACCCACCTCATCTCTACCCTGTTTTATGCCTCTGCTATTTACACTAACCTATCTAAAAACAACCTTAGCAAACTTACAACCAGCTATAACAACACTGCCAGATTTGCCACTGGCTCCCCTTTTAGAACCCATCACTGTCACAACCTTAAAAAGCTAGGATGGCTAGAACTACAGAACCAACTACTTTCTCAACAACTTACTATCACCCAAAAGACTCTCTTCCACCCTAAGAATACTCCAATCCTCACTAGTCTGATTACCCCATACAAAAATCTGGCAACACTACGCTCGGCTAATAAGCTTCTAGTCTCCACTACTAAATCTAACAACAAGGCTGGGGACTCACTATTCTCCAACACAGTGGGAAAAACCGGGAACCAGCTTCCTAAGGAACTCTCATCACTTTCTTCAACATTGCTTTTCAAAAAATATCTTAAAGAATATCTCAAAACACACTGGCTATGTCCCCGCTCTAACCCTGACTAAAATCTATTTCCATATCTCCCACTCCCTTTACCTCTCTGCTCTGTTGTTTTATTATCCTATCAATTGCAACTAGAATGCTAACAACTTCCTAGCATTAAAAAGACTTCCTCTCTGCACTGTTTCATGACTTACTTCTCTAAAAGAACTCACCCCCTACTGTCTAATCTAAAATAATGTAATGTTACTTCCTTCTATTGTATATACTTATGCTAAGATACTATTGCCTATATTGGAGCTTTTCTCCCCGGGCCTCTACTGAAAATGGACATATATCCAGTTAGACCAGCCCGGTCAACAAATGTAAAATAAATAAATAAGGGAAAAAGTAGGCAAATGAACAGACTGATTAAGGGACAATTCATTCACCACCTTGGAACATTCTTCCAAGAGCAATGTTGCAAGGAAGCTGAAGCTGCAGGCTCAAAAGGAGCCCGAGTCAATTTCTCCAACACAAAATTAAGATCCCAGGGAAGAGGAACAGGTTTCCTGGGATGCCTAAAATGAAAGACGCCTTTAAGGAAGTTTAGATTCAAACCTAGAAGCTAAAGCTGGACACAAAGGAAGATAAGCAGAGACAGCTGGTGAGTGGGCCTTAACAGAAGAATAAGCCAACCCAGCATTGAGCAATTCACACAGATAAGAGAGAACCAAAGGAGCATCCAAAGAAAGTGGATCCAGGTTACGAGAAAGATACCAAACAGAAAACCTCTTCCATTTGGATAATTAGGATTACCTAGTATTGGGTTTCCTGGCCTCCTGCAGGATGAACCCTAAGCATGTCCTCAGAAAATAGGTGTTTAAATGGAATCAAAATCTTATCACCCATAGTGTCAGTTGAAGCGTGGTCAGGTGGAGATGGATGAAAGATCCCTTGTCTTGTGTGAGTAGGTCCACCATGGAGTTAACTTGTGATGACTGCCCTTGGCTAAATGCAGAAGAAGAGGGAACCAATGTTTGCTTGGCCTAAAGGGAGTCACCAACATGATTTTGGGGGTGTTCTGCTGAATTTTGAACAGGACTTTTAGAATCAGGGGAAAAGGAGGGAAAATATAAGGAAACATCCCCTTCCAAGAAAAAAAGAGGATTTCAACATTCCAAACCAGAGGACCTGGGAGTCTGGTACAAAATAGAGGAAGATGCCTGTTCAGTGGGGAGGCAAACGGATCTACATGAGGAGTACTCAACTGGTGGATAACGTCCAGAAACACATCCCTGTGGGACTGAGTTAAGGACCTACTCAGAGTGTCTGCCATAATGTTTTGACCTGAGGGAATGTAAACTGCCTGAAGAATCACTTAATACTGGACAGCAAGATCCCATACCACTAGTGCAAACTGGCAAAGAATATAAGATCTTGTATACCACATCACTGTGGTATTGTCTGTAAATATCTTGAGAGGTCCTAGGAAGAAAAGAGGATGAAAAATCTGAAGAGCCAGCAGAAGGGTTCTCATCTGTTTGACACTGACATGCTCCTTCTGTTGAAAAATAAGCCACACTCCCTACACATTTATACAGCCAAAAGCTGCTCCCCATCCCACATCTGAAGCATCTGTGAACAGCTCTTGAGAGGGAAGAGTGGGATGAAAATGGAGCCCTGGATTTAAGGGCAACTGCTGGATCCACCAGTGAAGTTCCTTTTTGAGACAAGGTAGAAGAGAAACTACAAGTTCTAGAGGATGCATATGTTGAAGCCAAACTGACTTCAGGAACCATAGAAATGTCCTTATGTGCAGTTTGGCCAAAGGGAGCATTAGAATGGTGGATGTCATGAATCTCAGAGCTCTCAGAAACCCCCTGGCTGTAATGGAGGCTAGAGGAAGAAGAGTTGAAAAAAGGAAATGAGGGTTAAGGCCTTGAGAAGAGGCAGGGGTGCCAGCATAGGCACAGTCTGAATCCTGCAACCCAGAAAAACATGATCCTTAGAAGGAGTCAGGAAAGACTTTTTGAAGTTTACTGTGAACCCCAGGCTCTGAAGAAAAAATGGCAAAATGAAGATTTTGCAACAAGATCTCTTGAGAGGATGCCTGAAGCAGGAGGTCGTCCAAGTATGGAAATACGTGGATCCCCTGAAGCTTGTAAAATACAATCATAGGAGCAAGGCATTTGGTGAATACTCTTGGGGTAGTAGAAAGGTCAAAGGGCAAAGCAGAGAACTGAAAATGCCAGGAAGTAACAAGAGAAATGCAAAAACTTCCTGAAATGGGGATGGATCACAATATGGATATAAGCATCCTTGAGATCCAGAGGCCCCATATAAGCCTGAGGAAGCAAAAGAGGGAACAAATCTGAAGGGACAACATTTGAAAAGAGGACAACTTCAGAAAAGTGTTTAGAAGAAAGAGGTCTAGTACTGGTCTCCAAGTACCCTCTTTTGTGAGTACTAGAAACATCCTGGAATAATCCACCCCCCCTTGGGAAACAGGCACCTTTTGAATAGTACCCTAAGTCAAAAGGTCGCAAAGCACTTCTGGGAAAAAGGAGAGCTGTTCCTGAGGAGGCAGAGGGAATACCCATAAAAGGGGGAAGGGATTCCACACCATGAAATACCCCTGGCGAATAATGGACAGAATCCAGGAATCTGGAGTAATCTGCAACCAAACACGGAGAGAGAGAGGCGAAGAGAAAGAGGAACAAGGCTGGGAAGAATTGGACAGTCAGACAGCACCTGGCTTATCTGGAAAGGAAGACTTCTGAGTCCCTGAAGTCTGATTAGCCTTTGCAGGAGGAGCCCACTTGCCACCCTTTTTGTCCTTAGGAGGAAGGTGAGATTGCCTGCGATCAAAGGCTGGCTTACTGGAGTAGTTTCTCTGAAATTTAGGAACAGGAGAAACAAACAGTGTTTGAATACCTTTAAAGCCTTCCTCTTATCCTGAAGGGACTTAACCAAATCAGCAGTAGCTTCCCCAAAAAGTGTTTATTATCAAGAGTGGCATTCATCAACTTAGCCTTGATATCATGAAGCCAAGAATAGCTCCTCACCATTGATCCAAAAGCAGCAACCCTACAGGAAGCATCTGCTGCATCACAATTACACTTGATGGAATGACGGATCACCTGTGAGGAAGTCCCTAACAGGGAAAGAGCAGAAGATTTACCCTCAGAGTCTGGAAGATCAGATATAACCTGACAAACCTGAGACAGAAGAGCCAACACATACCTACGTATACGAGTCTGATAATTAACAACCCTAAAAGCCAAGGTAGCCGAGGTATAAACCTTCTTACCTAGCCTCTCCATAGTTCTGCTGTCTTTATCAGAAGGCAGTAGCTTGGGCAAAGGGAGCGATTGAGAGAGCTTAGCAGAGGCTACAGACACCACTGAGGGGTCAGCAGAAGGACACTTGTACAAAAAAAATACAGTCCTCGGGCACCCTATAAAACCTATCAGGTTTCTTGGGAGCAGGGGGCTGAGAATTAGGAGCCTTAGAGGCACTTCAAAACGCATCCAACAAAGCAGCCAAAACACAAGGAATAGTAGAAGGTTTAGTAGATTCCATCTGCAGCAACTCATAGTACCTTTTACGGATCTCAGAGACCTGAGCACAATCCCATTTAAAAAAAAAACTCCATCATCCTGGAGATTGTGTTCCCAAAAGAAATCTCTTCAAAGGGAGCATCCAGACTGTTAGATTCCTTCCTCTGACCCATAGTCCAAAGAAGAAGGAATTTGAGAAGAGTAAGCAAGGGATTCCTGATCAGAATCCAACTCCTACTCAGAGGAATCCTGTTCCCTGGGTCTTTTAAGGGGAGTAGAGGGCCCAGGGGGAGCAGGAACAGAAACTTCCTGAGGAGGTTTCAATGCCATCAGAACACTAAACAAACGCTGAGTGAAGGCCTGCCACTCACTCTCTGGATCCTTAGGGGCAGGAGAAACTGGTTTAGTTTTTTTGTTTTTTTCTTGAATGAGACATCTGCCTTGTAAAACTTGGAAGCCTCTGATGCAGGATGACATTCAATAGTAGTATTATGGACTTCTTCTCTGTCCAAAATCTGAGGAATACCCCTAGGCCCCTCGGAAAAGATCAACCATGGTTCTCCCTGAACATCCGAAACAGACATCTGGATGTGCTTAAAGCTGGATCCCCACCAGCCTCCAACCTGGTCATGGCAGAGTAATTTGACAACAAAGCCAGGTGAACCTCCAGGGATTCACTCATCTTGGGAGAAATATCAGATGGAGGCAGGACAGTGAAAGATTCTGGCCCAGGCTTCTTGGCATTCTTCTTCCCTGATGGCTGTCCCTTGGAGTGAGAAGTTCTCTCCATATTATCTTTCGCAAGAAGTTTAAGTTGCTGATTCTCAAGATACAGCACCAATGAAGAAAGTCTACTTTGCAAAGTTTTAGGAGCAAAAGCCTGAAAGATAGAACAGGACATATGGCGTTGTCAGGTGGCAAGGAAAACAGACACTAGTTATGGTGGTCTTTATGGGGAATCTGTCTTCCATGCAGGCATTTATCCTCCTTCAATGACATGAAAACCCTATAAGCAACAAAAAGAAAAGACAAGCAAAAGGAACCCCAATGGAGCACTTATCAGCAACAGCTCGGTGAAACAAGCAATGGAAGACAGGCGTTCAGACCAACGATCAAGAGATGGTGTTTGGACTGGCGGCAAAACAGTTCTGAGGATGGTATGTCTGAATATCACCTTTATGCCCTATAGTACGCAAGAAGCATACGTGTGACATATGGGGTACCTTAAAGCAACCTAAGGCTTTGATATACTGGCCAAATGTCAGGCTGCACTAGGCAAGGAATCCCTACTGTAATAAATGCTGCAACAGTGATATGGAAGGACATCTATTAAACATCTATCTAGGGACAGCTTGCTGACATTTGATGAATTTGCTAGTAACTTGAAACTGCCAAAGAAAGGTCGAGAAACTCTTTTCTGAAGAGACAGCGGGAGCTTATGATACGGAGAAAGGCATCTTGGGCAAAAACAATAAAAGTCTCAAGACTTCTCCTGTGATACTTTGGATAAATACTGTACTCTGTAGATTGTGTAACTAGAAAGTTAAGAGGTGTGTGCTTAACATAGGAAATGCGTGTGTGCGTGCAAAATACTTGGTGCTGTATTCACTTCCTGTAAGAGAAATACACTTAAGGGATTGGGGATGACATAATGCTGTTTACTTCACAGACAAGAAGAACAGGATTTGATTCTCACCAAGGGGAAACTGGCTAGGCTTAAAATGGTCCAAAAGGGTAGCTAGCCTAGTACTTACCTATGAATGCATTGTGACATCCTTAAATAGAATGGCCTTTTGGGGGTTCGGGGATGACATAATGGTTAAGATGTTTTCCTTACGAACACAACGTGCAGGGTTTGATTCGCAAATGGGATAACTGACTAGGCATACAATGGCCCACAAGTGCAGCTAGTCTAGTACTTACCTATGAAACTATAACCAAGCTGTTTAAGGATCAACAAGCAACACAGTCAATTTCCTGCAACATGCAGACCACCACCAAACACTTGGGCATCTATAACACTTCTCCCATGATGAGAACTAGACACTTCACTTTTTTTCCTGATACAGAATGAATTGGAGGACTGGCACTTTTTCTAGTCCTTTTTTGGCCTTTCACTCCAACACATCCCTTACAATGGGCCAGTGATGGGTTGGAATAGTCAAGTCGTTACACAAAAAAGAAGGAAAATTCAGTGTTGTGGTTAGAGTTTACAGACTACATTCAGATGAGATGCCTGTCCATTTTCAGAATGCAGCAGTAATGCCTGGGAAGTGGAAAAGTTGCTGCTTTTCTTAAGAAGTACTTTTTGATGACATAAGAATAAAATACTACAAAACCTCCATTAGATCTGAAGTTAAAAATAATGAGACAGTGATATCTAGCCCACTGAACATGGAGAACAGGTGGAAAGAATTGATAAGAAGCTTACAGGGGACGCTCAAATGATTGTTCCCTCACTGATAAAAGAGGTCGTGATGACATTGTAGGCTTTAGTTTGAACTGCTTCTGAATTATGCTTGAAACCACCTTTTGGCCAGATGTTTCAAAATGAATATTAATGGCATGCTTGCTGAAACCGTCTAAAGAAAAGAATGTTTTTTGCTTTTCACCTGCCCTTTTTGAAAATGGTCCATCCATTCCTTCATAGACTTCTCTTTCACACAGACTACAAAACCGGAGGAGGAGAGAAACAGCCAATGTAATATGAACTGTTGTGGAAATCTCTGACAAAGTGCACAGACCTTGGAAATGAAACAAACCTTAACAACTGCTGATAAAACACTGCCTCAAAAATCTATTTATCTGCCATATATATATCCACTACATCTGTTCTATTGTTTATTCATTCTGAGACTTCTAGTTTAGCCAAATCAGGTTTGCAGGAGAACTGAAGTCCACCCCAGCATTTCACAGGTACATGGCTGAAAAATCTAATCAGGGATAGGATGCCAGTCTACTGCATAGCACACAGATGAATGCATAAATTAGCTCACATGATGCATGCACTTAAAGGCAATTTGAAGGATTATCGATTCACCTACAGCATGTTTTCTGGGATGTGGGAAACATCAAAGCACCAGGCAGATACAGTGAGGACATGAGTACTCCACAAAGATGGCAACCCATATGAGAGCAAAACTGGATAACCAAGTACTGTTAGTCAAGCAGGGCTGCCACACCTCTCTGCTGCCCATCTGTTCTATCAATCTCTAAAATTATGCACTCCAAAGTGTAGCACTCTTTGAATGCAAAAACAATGCGCTGGTTACGAATACCTTCAGAATGTGTGTCAGGCAGATATCCCTAAGATTACACAAGTAATCTTTAGCTCAAGTAAACAAAATATGAACTACTAAGTAGGGAAACTCCACTGTATAATTTATGTAAGCAGAGTCCAAAATAATGTACAACTGCTAACAATGAAGAATAAAGCAAATATTTTTTTCTACCCATTTAAAACAAATATTAAAAAATAACATCATAATTCGGTAGTCAAAACTATGGTCAATAAAAAGTGAGTACACTCCTACTGATGGAACTTGCTTGTTTTAGTTAATTTCTCATTTTAATGCTCAGTTTCTGATGCTGTGTACCTTGTTTTAGCTCACACTACACCAGAGTTTATTGATATTTACTATGAACTGAGAAAAAATAAGACTGTTTCTTATAGATTAGCTTCTCACCTCTGTGTAGATAGAAGGAGTAAGGTAACAGAGTAATCGGACGTCATCTTCCTGACAAGCCTTCATGTCCATCATGAGACAGGTGTGGAGGTCACCTAACTGGGTGGACTGAGCAAATGACTCGTACAGACTCATCTTTCCTGCTGCTGCTTTACTACATTTAAAAAAGAACACACGGCAAAGGCTGTAAACAACAACTAAAGCACCATTTATCTGCAACAACTGTATATATTACTATAAAAGATAATCTGATTCGCTTTCAGATCCTTTATGTTTTTTGTACACTACTACTTCTGTCTACCAAGGATAACCTAACAAAATAAAAAATGCAGTTCTGATGCAGTCGCTGTAAAAGTAATACATTTGTCTCTGTCATCCACTTTTACATGTCTGGGTTAAAAAGACCCCCCCCCCTCCCCCCCAGTAGGCATACCTGGCTTCCACTTTTCCTCAAGTATAATAAGCACTTGCCCTGGGGGGTGGATGGGGGCTGGATATCCCTAAATAGTCAATCAGGGAAGCAAAAGGCAGCTTCAGAGCTCTGAAGTGGCAATGTTATTTCTATTCTGAAACCAAACCTAGTATACATAAGCTCCAACAAAACATCCCAAGTATGACAGGAAAAAAACACCATGTCTAGTAAAAGCATTACAAAATAGTAAGCTAGATTTTACCACTCCCCAAGCTAAAAGTGGTTAATCAAGAAATTGCATATCCCACAGAGACCACACCATACTGCTGTGGTAGTTGAAACCAGGTAACACTAGTATTTCCCACTCAATTAGACTAGAGGTTTAAACAGTGCAATGCTGTACAGCATTTTCATTACATGTATGAATACCACAACCCTGACTGTGCAAAAGGCTATGCCATTATGTGAAGATTTATCCTGCAGTTATCAATTCAATCTCATACTAACACAGCAACATAAATATCATTAAGAAACATTCACAATAAAATAATCTACACAGGATGGAAAGGGTGACTTTAGCTTGAAGACAAAGACAAAATCAGTTGTCCATTGTTTAGCTGAGGACTTTGTAAACCACACTGCATTTCGGTCATCTCTATCTTGACATTGTACATGTTTGGATAAAATAAGCTAAGCTAAGCATCCAAAGACTGGTCAGAGGTTGCAGAACAAATCCCCTGGATGGCTGCTGGTGCAAAAAACACCCTTAGCTTTTGAAATGCAATCCAGGTTATAGCACTTGGTAAATGGGTAAATTGCTGAAGTTGTTAAGAAGCAGCAGACAGACAAAGATGTGCCCTCAAACACCACCACCTAAGCAGGCTGCAGATGCAACCTTACAAGAACAGACTGTTGACTGATTTAGGTTCATAGGTTGGTACTAGGCTATCGGCCCTAGTGCCTACACAAGCCTAGTCATAACAATTCCCTGGATATTTCTTCCCACAATATTTACTTCTCTGGACCCCTGTCTAGCAGGGCGACTGACATGATCCCTGGGGTGAATTTCCTATCTCCCATCCAATCATCAAGGTTCCTTTTGAAGAGGGCCAAGGAGGTGCTCTGCTTGACATGTATGGGCAGTCTATTCCAGAGTATGGGGAGTTTCTGGGTCAGGAACCTATCCCTCCAGCATGTTTTGTTCATTGTGATGACAAGGTTTAGATCCCTGGAGCATGTGGCTTTGAGGGATTGGGATTTCTTTAAGTGGAGCATGTCCAACAGCTCAGGGTTTGACATGACCTTGTATGTTAAGCAGAGATCGCCTCTGAGTAGACAATATTCCACAGAGTATAGCTGGAGTTTATTTAGATGGTCAGCATATGGCATCTGCTTTAAGCCTGTGATTCTTTTAGAGAGGTATTACTGTGGCCTTTCCAGCTGTTGCAGATGTCTTGTGAGGTACATACCAAATGGGGCATTAGACTCTATAATGGGTCTAATGAGGGATGAGTACAGTGGGACAATGACCTCCTTTTTTCTGGATGAAAAGCCCTTAGTGAGGAGGTGTGCCACATAGAAGGATTTCCTGACTGTTGTGGCGATGTGGTTATCGAAAGTGAGACCACTGTCCACCTGTGTCCCTAAGTCTCTCATCACACTGTCAATGTTTAGTGTACTGCCACCTATGTGGTAATTCATGGGTACATGTTTTTTTCCAAAAGAGATAACTATACATTTCTTGGCATTAAGCTTGAGCCCATGGCTCTGGCACCAGGCATCTGTTTTTGTAAGGCCCTTTTGTAGAGTATCCACATCATTTGGGGATTCAATAATGTCTCCCAGTTTGCAGTCATCTGCGAACTTTGTTAGCCAGAGTCCCTTAGTGTTGGCCTGTACTTCAGAGAAGTAGATGCCAAACAAGAGTGGTCCCAGGACTGAACCCTGAGGTACTCCACTTGTCACTTGTCTGGAGCTGGATTTGGAGTCGGCTACTTTTACAGTCTGGGTTCTGTCAGTAAGCCACTTGGCAACCCATCAAGTGATGTAGGGATTTATGCCCAGCTTAGTAAGTTTATCTATGATTCTAGAGTGGGGGATGGTGTCGAAGGCCTTGGTGAAGTCCAGATAGCCTGTGTGGACTGCCTTACCCTCGTCCACAGCTCTGGAGACTGATTCAAAGAAGTCAATCAGATTCAGGAAACAAGATCGGCCCTTCACAAACCCAAACTGGGTGGGGTCCAGTGTTTGAAGGTTGCCAATGTCTTTATTTATAAGTTCAATGGTAATGCGTTCCATGCCCTTGCAGATCAGGCTTGTCAGACTGATGGGACGGTAGTTCCCAGGATCCAAGGCGGACCCCCCCCCCCTTGTGAAGTGGGATAACTGTAGCTGTGTGGCACTCAGTGGGCATGAAGCCTGAGGTGAGGCTATGATTAAACATGACACTTAGGTGAGGTGCCAGTTCATTTTGTAGTTCATGTAGTACACAGCCTGGGATGTCATCTGGTCCCATGGATGCTGTATTCTTAGCTTTGGAGAGTGCGGCTTCTACCTGTGTGGCCGTGATTACTGGGATTTGGCAATCTTTTGGTATTGTGATGGGCCCTTTAGGGGGTGAGAGGGGGGGGTGAAGTTTGCACTAAATCAATCTGCCAGGATATTGGCAATATCCTTGGGATCAGTATATTTAATGCCATTCTTTTGTAGCTCAGAGCAGATCTGAGCATTGCCATTTAGATTCTTGACATAATTATAGAATGCCTTGTGGTTCTCTCTGAAATCTTTGGCAATTTTATTTTCGTAACTAGCTTTTGAGGATTTTATGAGGGATCTCAACTTCTTACTGAGGCTGGTGAGGGACTTTTTTGCATCCTGGGATTTTCCTCTTTTCTGCAACAGCTTCTTCCTTCTGTTGTATAGTTTGTTTATAGCCGGGAACCACCAGATTGGCTTCCTTTTTTGGAGAACAGCATCTTGGTTCTACTTGGGAAGGCATGATTCATGCACGAGTGGATGTGCTCATACAGTGCCTTAGTGTAGGATTCTGCAATCGAACTTTCAGATCCCGTCTGCATGGGTGTCGTGAAGTTTGTCACTTCTGACTTCAGTTTGTTTGTCTTTTCGGCTTTTCCCGGTTAGGGGTCGCCACAGCAGAACTCTGGTCTGCTAATGATTGGCAGTAGATTTTTTTATGGTGCCGAGTTGCCAGCTTGACGCCCATCCTTCAGTGAAGGCATGCCCAGTCACGCATGTCTTTCATAGGCCACTTGACCGCAGGGAGGACATGCAGACTCCACTTCTGAATTCAGTAGCTTGTCTAATTTGTCACAAAAACTTGTGCACGTGATCTCAATCTTTTCTGAAAAATATACAGAGCATGTTGAAGATACACATCTGTATCACACAGAATACTGATTTTACAGAACTGTTTTCCTAGCCTCATAAATCAACTTACTTCTCTTACTCTGTTCAAATTTAATTTTGACAAATGGATGGGAACAGCAAATTCACACCCAGTTTAGCACCTCTGTCCCTCATGAATAGGGGGAAGCATAAATGTCCCAACATATCTTTGTTCAGCTTATCTATGGGCTATTTGTATGCAAAATATACGGCTAAAAACTACCACGGGAATATAAGGCTAACCTTCTTAAGACAATCAGAGCTCAACAGCTTAGTAAGTACCTGTGAACCTAAAACAAAAGCCTATACCAGCCAGTGATCCATTCAGAAATGGTTCATTAGAAGCACCTATTGCAGAATAAGACAAAATAAGGCCTTATTCTGCATTTATAACAAAAGGCGAAACACTGACCTAGCCACTTTGATAGTTAACAGGCAAACTTGCATTTCCTTTGTTGGAGTCAAACAGTTGATCATATTGCTTGGCTCAGTGTCATTGAGATGAAGTCCTAACCAAGGCTCAGATAACTCAAGACAAATTAGCAGCTCAGACAACAGAGTTGTCAGATATGGGAGGTTGAGAGTGAAGAGATGAAGACATCTCATCCATCTGGGAGAAAGGGTAGAGGGAGGCAGTCTGGTCCATTGCAAAGCTGACACCCGTGGGTGAGAGATGCACAGCACATGCAGTACTGTGGGCCAAAGCTGAGTGTGGTTCCATGGCACACAGGATGGATTCCCAACTATGTCCCAGGCAAGTGGGTTTGACTAATGGTCCCAGCACTGGGGAGCTAGGCAAGGAAGGGGAGGAGTCATGGGGAATGGCCTGCTCATCTCTCTGTGGGTGAGGGAAGGGGCTGTGTACAAACAAGGACATACTGGACAGTGCTAATTTCCTGATGAAGATCAGGTAGCTCACTGCATGTGCTTTGGGGGGGCGGGGAGCTAAGACAGGAATGCCTGGAGGGAATGCCCCTTTAAAAAGCGAGGAAACATCCTCTGCTGTCATCCCATTGCACATCCCTCTGCTACAACCTGCTGGGTGAATGCGTTAAAGATGGGGAATCGTTAAAGAAAACCTGAAACAACTTCTCATGGCTGTCTAAGTAATGATTCCCAGCTAAACTTAATCCATCTGATGAGAATGAATGGCTCAATTGGTTGTTGAGGTGGAGGCTGATGATCAACAAGCAATTGCGTCCGACAGTGCAAAAAAAAAAGTCCAAAAGAAGCATGCACATTGCCAAGCCATGTCCAGTCAACAGCCTTTGCGAGGATTGCTCAGGAACATATACGGCAACAGGGGAAGGCAAAGCAAGACCAAAGAACTGGACAATTAGGTCAAAAGGTGCTTCAACAAAGTAATAGTTTAAGGGTGTGCACACTTATCCAACCAGCGTATTGTACATTTTTTATTTTTTATACTTTTTCCCCTAACAGATTTGTTTGTTTTTCAATTGAATTGTACAGGTTATAGGTCACATTAAAGATGGAAAAAGTTTTGAAATGATTTATTGTGGTCTCATTTTTGTATATCACAAAAACCTGGCATTTAACAGGGGTGTATACACTATTTATATCCATTGTATGTGATAACCAGTCAAATTATAATCATTAAGTATTACAGTGCTGTAATCATAACCGTAGCTAGTAAGGACTTTGCTGGGAACTATCAAGCTGATTCAATGACTATGGGCATCTACCTGGTATCTCTTATGTTAGGTGAAGTACACCCTTTCCATGATAAAATAAATACATCCATTCGGTGATGCATCTATTACAAACTGCAACATTCTATGACAGTTAACTTTAAATGGGGAAAGGTATGACTGACTCCTAATGCAGCATGTTCCATCTAATGACAACAGAAATTCTCCATCATAAGAATAAGTTTAGTTTTAAGGAGGCTGATTAAAGTAGGCACTACGTTTGCGGGGTTTGCATGTGGATTTTCTGTGTGTAGTCTATTAAGCATTTTTAATTGTAGTGAATGTGAAATACAATCTGTTAAAGTTTAATTTTTATACTAAAAGTATATGGTATGATGTTTTAGGGGGAAATCAGGGTCTCTTTTTTGACAGAATTATGTAAAGATGTATCCCACAATTCATTACTTCCTTATTTTGTATTTGAGCTAAAGTAAAGATAGATTTAGGTTTAGCAGAATTGTTTATGTAAGCAAGGGGAGCTCTCTTTAGTGTGTGCGCAATGGGCTTTTACTTTATGTTTTAGTGATTACTATACACATGCTGGGATTGGGGAACTTTAATAGCTTTGATGATAAACAAAAGATATTGATGACATGCTGAGAGTGCAAATATTAAAAAAAAAAACATTTACACCACATGCCACGTTTTTATTTTATTTCTTTTTACATCCTTTACCTGGAGTCCACTTTTGGTATACACAAAAGAGGGCATATATATCTGCATATGCTGGGATATTACGTGCTCGCACACAACAATTGGGTAATATTTCTCATGGGAACAGGTCACTGAAGGGTAATACAGAGCATTCCCAGCAAAAAGGGGATCTCAGAAGGAGAGAAGTCTTCTAGGTAATGAATTTGAAATAGCCTGCCTAAAGCCACACATTAGGAATATTAGTAATGCATCGAGTTACAATCCAGATTCCTACAGAGTGGACCACAGGATTCTCAGCTAAGATACCTGCACAAGTTAGGAGGAGTCTTCTGGCCCAAGGAAGGAAACTTACAGGTTTGTAATCATGAAGAGATTGAAGTATCCTAACCTAAACAAAGATTCTACTGATACCATTAATCTAGACAGACTAGAAGGAACTATTTCTATAGTGTGCAAGTATGCAGTCTCAGAGCTGGAAAGGACAGCTGAAGAGTTCACCACTGAAGCTCGAGTTTGAGACATGGAAGAAGAAGTACTAGAAAGTCTAGAGGATGACAGTGTTTGAGCCATGCTAACTTTACGAACCGCTGTAGCTTTCTCATATGGAGTCTGGCTAGAGGTAGCATTGGAGTGGTGGAAGCCATGAACCTCAGAACACTTAGAAATTCCCTAGCTGTAACTGAGACTTGAGGAAGAAGGGACTGAAAAAAGGCAATTAGAGCAAGAGCCTTGGGAGGTGGCAGGGAAGCCACTATAGGAATGGTCTGGAGCCTGCAACTGAGAAAAACATGATCCTAAGGAGGAGTCAGGATGGATTTCTGGAAATTTATTGTAAACTCTAGGCTTTGCAAGAGGCAAATAGCATAGTGAAGGTGCTGAAGCAAGGTTTCTGAGGAGGAAGTCTGAATGAGCAGGTTATTCAGGTAAGGAAAGATTTGTATCCCCTTCATCCGGCAAAATGCAATCACAGGAGCAAGGCATTTGGTGAAAACTCTTGGGAGTAGTAGAAAGGCCAAAACACAAAGCAGAGAACCTTTCCTGGGAACTGAAAACATTCTGGAATAAAATCCGTTCCCTCGCTTGAGTAGTGGGAACTGCCTGGATAGTGCCTTGAGACAAAAGGCCCTGAAATACATCTGGAAAGAAAAGCAGGTGTTCCTGATGAGGTTGGGGAATACCCACAAAAAGAAAGGACTTCACACCATGAAGTATCCCTGATGGATGATGGACAGAACCCAAGAATCCTGAGTGATCCTCAACCAATTGAGAAGAGACAGGGAAAGATGAAGGGATAAAGAGACCTGGCTTAGATACAGGGAAGCAGATACACAGACAAAACCTGGCTTGTCTTGAAAAGGAGGTTTCTGAGTTGTGGGAATCAGAGTAGACTTACCAGGAGGAGCCCGTGTAGACCCTCTCTTACCTTTAGGAGGAGGGGAAGACCATCTATGAACAAAGCACAGGGATAATTCCTTTGAAATTTAGACGGGAGGATTAAAAATGTTTCAATTCCTTGCCCTTGTCCTGTAGTGATTTAAAAATCTCGGCAGCTGCAGAGCCAAAGAGGTTTTTATTATCAAGGGAAGCATCCAACAATTTAGGCTTAATATTATCAGAGGTTGGAAGCGAGGTCTAGAGTAGCACCTCAACAAAGAATCAAAATCAGAAGCTCTAGGAGGAGCATCAGCTGCATGTTAACTATGTTTAATAGAATGGTGAGCCACTTGAGAAGAGAAGCCCAACAAAGAGTGGCCAAAACCCTTCCTTCAGAATTAGGAAGGTCAGAGACAGTATGGAAGGCTTGAGAAAGAAGAACCATGACATATAGGGTCTTAAGGGTCTGATAATTAATAGCCTGAAAGGCTAAGGTAGCAGCAGTATACACCTTTTTGCCCAGCCATTCCACAGCCCTACTGTCTTTACAGAAGAAAGCAGTTTAGTAGAATGAAACAGCTTAGATGGTTTGTCAGAAGAAACAGACACAACAGAGGGGTCAGCAGAAGGGCATTTGTAGAGAAACTTACATTTGTCAGGCACCGAAAAACCTGCCAGTTTTTTTTAGTGGCTGGAGATTGAGAATCAGGAGCCTGAAAAGCTGCAGAAAAAATGTGTCCAACAGGGCAGTCAGGACAAGAGGAACTGCAGAGGGCTCAGTGGACTCCATCTGGAGAAGTTCAAAACAACTTTTCTGGATGTCAGAAACCTGAGAACAATCCCACTTAAAGAACTGCATCATACAAGAGATAGTACCCCAAAAGAGAGTTTCTCAAAGGAAGAATCTGGGCTAATAGAATCTTCCTCCTCAGAACCAAAGTTCAATGGAAAAGGAATCTAACAGGAGTATGCCAAGGACTCATTCCTCAAATCCAAGTCCTCATCCGAGGAGTCCTGTTCCCTAGCCCTCTTGAATGGAGCAGAACACCAAGGCGAAGCAGGGACAGAAACTCCCTGGGGAGGCTTCAAGGTCATGATTGCATTAAAAAACCTATGGGTAAAATCCTGCCATTCATGCTGGGGATCCTTAGGAGCAATGAAGATGTGCTTAGTTTTCTGCTGCTTCTTTAAAGAGACGTCAGCCCTAAAGACATTAGGGGGTTCGGACCTTTGCCAGTACTCAGTCAATGTAGTGGGAATCTTCTGCAAAACAAGAATCTGAAGAACAGCCCTCGGTCCCTCTGAAATGAAACTCCAAGGTTCCCCCTTAATATCCATAATGGACATATGCAGAGCCTCCCAGGACATGCAAGTAGTCGATCTATGTTGGCCTCTGACATACTCGCTACAGAGGAATCTGACAGAACAAGTGGATGATGCTCGGGCTTTCACAAGCCTAGAGAGAGATGTACAGGGGAGGCAGTACAGCAGCCAACTCCAACCTACCAACCAAACTTTTTTTGAGTCTTTTTCTTGGCACATGGCTGACCTTCAGGATGGGAGGATTCTGCCACAGCACCAACAACTTAAGATGTTAGTTCTCCAGGTCGATACACAAGAAGGAGAGACAACTATGTAGGATCTTAAAGACAAATGCTTGAAAAGTTGAGAATTTAGTGTGGTCGTGAGAAGCACTTAAACAAAAAAAGACACTGCTTGTGACTGTCCTTATGAATCTGTCTCCCACACTGACACTCTTCCTTTCTGGATGACAAATAAATTCACAAACCAACAAAACAAAAGAAGAGATAAAACCCAATGGGGCACTTATCTGATATCTTGGTTACCAGCACAGATGGAGCGTGCAGACAGATGATTGAAGATGGTGTTTGCACTGGCAGCAAAGAAGTTCTGAGGTATGCACATCCGTATGTCACCTTTATGCCCTACACCATAAGCAGGGAGCATACGTGTGATGTATGATGTCCTTGAAAACCTAAGGCTTTGTTATACTGGCCAGATGTTGGACTACCCTTGGCAAGTGATCCCCTTTATTGAAGAATACTGCAACAGTGATAAGGAAGATCATCTTACCATAACAGTAAATGTCCTGCTGATCACTGTTGCAGTATTTTTGACAGATGGGATAGCCAACCAAGGTCTGTACGTCCAAACTAGCATACCAATGCCTAGGTGTCTTCTTTTCACCCCATACATCCGAGGTACGAACTAAGCCTGAGGGGGGTACACAAGGGACATATGGGAGCAAATTACTTCAGACCTTACCTGTCACCCACACTAGAACACTGATGCAAAACTAAATGCATATGGACAAGTGCACCATAGAAGAGGAAAAAGGTTTGCCCACCTCAGCCAGAAAAAGACAGAACAAGTCTATAGGGGACACTAGGGTGGGATATCATACTGCAAAAGTGATTAGTAAGATATCCACTGTTACGGTAAGTTCTTACACAGCTGTACTATGTCCTTCAGAGATCACTGTTGCAGTATTATTGACAGATGGGGAAGTACTACAGCTGTTGAGAAGGAAGAAAGGTCTGAATTATGGTCCAGCAAACCCTTGGATTTAGCAAATCTTGCTTTAACTCTAGAAAACACTCAAACTTGTAATGCTTAGTAAAAGTGTAGACAGAGGAACAAGTAGTTGCTTCAAGAATAGTGCTAGAATCTAAACCCTTGAAGAAAACCCCAGAAAAAGCTACTGTCCTGACAAAATGAAACTTGAAAAAGGCAGGAAGCTGCTTTTCCTTGAAATGAAAAACAAAAAGAAATGGCATTAAGAATCCAAGAGGAAATGGTTTGCTTAGAGACTGGCAGACAAAGTTCATTTCAGGGAAAAAAAATAAAATGTTGGCCAGACTTCCTATACTCTCTATGCACATCTAAAGAATAAAGAATGCTTTCCCCCACAAGAATGACAAGTCTTTTTCCTTTAAGGAATCAAAAGACCAATTTAAAAATCTTAAAAGTAATAAAGCACCAGGTATGGATGGGATAATTCCTAAGCTATATAAACTTTTACCTGATTATATTTTAAAAATTATATTAAATGCTTTCTGAAGAGTCAACAGTACATCTAATATTTCCCTGTCATGGAGATATTCTCTTATTACACCCATTTCTAAATCGGAAAGGACCCTGCTCCATGTTCAGACTGGGTTTATAATCAATAGGAAAGTTCAAGAAAATATAATACAACTCTTTTGTTTGATTGATATAGCAAACAAAATAAAAAAGCTTACCATAATAAGCTTAGATATGGATAAAGCTTTTGACTCTGTGAACTGGTCATACTTATTCAAAGTACTAAATGAATATAAACTTTCCAATGATTTCATAAAGTTAATTAAAAAGTTTTATAACTCAATTTCTTTTGTCAAAATAGGCTCCTTTACATCTAGCCCCTTTGATAACTTAAAAAGGTACCAAACAGGGATGCCTTTATCTCCTTTGCTATTTGCACTTATTACAGAGCCATTTGCTAATATTACAAGATCTAACAAAAACATTAAAGGTTTTAAATAAATGAAAAATTTTCTTCTAAACTTCAGCTTTTTGCTAATGACATCCTGCTCACTAGTTGTAATACTGAACTCTCGTTGGATCACACAGTTAGCTGTATGGACTATTTTGAAAACATTTCAGGTCTGAAATTTAATCACAATAAAACAAAAACCTGGCTTATAAATAAAGGGATAACAACAGACTTAAACTCTTACAAAAAAAACTGTCCAGGACAATTTACAGTTAAAATACTTAGGAATTACTATTGAGACATAGTAAAAAATAAATTTTAGTTAACTACCAACACCTAATTGATACAATATCCAAATTAACAGACAATTAGAATAAATTATTTTTCACATTTGAGGGCAGACAACATTTATCAAAATGATAATCTTATCCTACTCTTTAGTTAGTCTTAAATTTTTCCCCCTTCTATAAAAAGTTTTGAGGGCAGACAACATTTATCAAAATGATAATCTTATCCTACTCTTTAGTCAGTCTTTAACTTTTCCCCATTCTATAAAAAGTTCTAAAAAATAAACTCTATTTTATTAAAGTTATTATGGTATCCCAAAAATACAAGATTCTCCTTAGAGTGGCACATAAAAAGTTTGGAAGAGGGAGGCACTAGTTTCTTCAATATTGACTTGTATTCTAAATCTGAAATTATTGAAGTAATACTCCAGTGGCTTGACTCTTCTTATGCTTCCTATAGGAAATCAATACATGAAAATATACTAACAGATATTAACAAATCTAAAATAGAAACTTATACAATTTGGACATCAATACCTTTTTTTGGTTTTAAAAGACTATATATTAAATGAAAAACATAAGTTTATTCACTACCCTTTAATAAATCAAGTTCTATTTATATTCAAGAGATTTATGAATTTGAAATTAATCAAAGATCTACTAATAATATTTCTATACCTTTCACAGATGCTTAAAATCTCTTAATACAAAGAAATTGTTTGACTTAAAGAATAGTAATTTAATTTACTGACATCAACTTCTGAATGGGAATAAAATACACTCAGCTGATTATCTGATTGCAAGATACAGTCTGTAAAACAGTAGCTGGTTAGATATATAAACATGTAAGGAATATACAAAAGACAAAATTAAAATAGCATTAGACATACAAATTATTCAAAAAATCCTAGATTTCTTTTCTAATATAAATAAAAATCCATCTAAAGGTAAGTCAAACTTGTCAATCATACATAAGATTATTAGAACTGAATTTGCTCCCCCTGAACTGACATACTGGAATTCCGAGTCTATATTATACATTCAAAGTTTGAAAACTTTGAACATTAAATAATCGAATTTAAATGTTCGAAGTTTCAAACATCGAACATATAATAAAAAAAAAACAAAAGAGCTTACTTGAGTATTGTAGAAAGGGGGCAAGCCCCCATGTACCCCCCACACCCCCACGCTCTTTAAGTATACCAAGTCAGAGACCGCACTATAGTGCAGTAAAGGGAAGATTTCCCTTACTGCACTGTAGTGCGCTCTCGAAGTTGGTATATTTAAAGAGTGGGGGTTTGGGGGGTGCAGGGGGCTTATCCCCATGCCTATAGCCCTTTGTTTTTGTTTTGTTTTTTTAATTTTAGATATGTTCGAAGTTTTATAACTTCGAACATTTAAATTCGATATTTAAATGTTCAGAGTTATAAACCTTCAAACATATGATATAGACCCGGAATTACATGACAAAAATAAATAAAGAAGTTTTTGAGAAAAGTTAAGAAAGTATCCTTAAATTTTGCAGGAAAATCAACGTCCTCTCCATACTGGAAGATTTATACATGGAAATTTGTGAGTAACAACCTGACAAAACTGCTGTTATATATAAATCAGAAAAAAATATAAAATGCGGAAGATGCAATGAACCCATTGACACAAACTGGGTTCATATGATCACAGAATGCAACACAGTCTCATCTTTCTGGACTGATTTTAGAAGCTTTTGCGAAGTATAGTGGTCAGATAATTTTACTATTACAGATTCCTTGATCTTGTTCAATGCCCCAATCTCAGACATTATTACAGTATCGCAAATACCTCTTCTTTGGAAATGCAAAACTACTCTCTCTTTTACTAGTGAATTTATCTGTCTAGCCAAATCTGTTTGTAAAAATGAATTATCAGCCATAAAAATGGGAACTATAAACGTAGCTCATCAATACATAGCCTGGCAGAAATGTAATGATCTATTAGAAAAGTACTAATGGTTGTGTGTATATAATTCTTGGTATGGATGTTTGTATATGGTATTATTTTGTTTCAAACTGCTGAAATATTGTTGGAATATGTAAAACTGAAATAAATTAAAAAAAATGCTTTTCCCCCTATTCTGAGGCGAAGGTAAGGAGGAGAGATGATTGATGGACTAGTGCATGAAGATAGGGTTAGTCATAAAAGTCACCTTATCTTTATAGAAAACAAGGAATGGTGGAATGGCCGTCACAGCAGCTCTTATACTATTTTAACTGAAGTAAGGGCTATCATCAAAACTGTTTTAATGTACAAAGCTTTAAAGTAGAAGTGGCAGACGGTTCAAATGGTGGAAGAGTCAGTTTTTCCAGAATATAATATCCTAAAAAAGGGGGAACAGGTTTTCTTGGAGGCCTAATGTGAAGGATGCCTTTCAAAAATTGTTTGATTTCAAAGTGTGCAGAGAGTGGTGGCTTTAAAGGCAGACAAGCAGAAATGACTAACAAATGAGTTTTTACAGAAAAGTATGCCAAGCCAGAGTTGAGCAATTTGCATAAATATAGAAGTATGGTAGGAATTTCCACTAGAAAAGGATCCTGCTCTTCTTTTGACACAACAAAGTAAATATTTACCATTCTGAAATATAATACTTTCTAGTACTTGGTTTCCTAGCCTCTTGTAAAACCTAAAGAATACCCTCAGAGAAGTGGTGGTTGAAAGGAAATAACTCAAGGCATTAACTGCAGAGTTTGTAAAAAAGGGTGAATGAGAGAGCACTTGTTGTGAGAGTAAATCTGTCTTGTGAGGTATGATGTCCCTGGCCAGATAAGTAGAAGACGGAACCAATGTTGTCTGGTCCAAAAGGTGATCATCACCAAACTTTCAGCTTGTCCCTCAAAGATCTTTTGAAGGAAGTGGAAAAGGAAAGAAAGCATATATGAATTTCCCTTTCCAAGAAAATGGCTTGGCTTCCAGGAACAGAACATGTTTAACTGTCTATTGTGGGCAGAGGCAAAAAGATCTATCCGAGGAATATCCCATTAATAGACGGTGTCCAGGAAGACCTCCCTGTTTAACGCCCACTCATTAGGACATGTCCTGGTTTTGCTCAGGGTGTCTGCCACCATACTCCGTCAGATAATGTAAACTGCCTAAAGGAGAAGGTTGCTCTGAACTACAATCTCCTATGCAATCAAAGCTAGTCTGCAAAGGCAGTAGGTCATATCTCTTGCTTGTTTATGTACCACATTACAGTAGTGATGTCTGTGAATACTCTAAGGGGGACATGCAGCCCAAGAATGGCTCAAGGATTGGAGGGCCAGATTCAAATCCTTCATCTCCGACAGACCAAACCTGCTGGACCTTGACGTTGTTGGAAAAAGCCCCCAAGTAAGTTCTGAGTCATCTGTGTAGAGCTCTTGGCAAGGAGGAACCAGAAAAGGAACTGCCAGATTGAGGGCAATCTGGTTGACTTAAACTCCTTCCTGATGCAGAGCGAGAGAGGAATCTGGAAGTCTAACAGATGGCTCTGTTGGAGCAAAATTGACTTAAGACACCACTGCAACTTCCTCATGTGGAGTCTGGCATATGGAGGCATGGGAATAGTTGATGCCATGAATCCTACAGCTCTTCAGTACTCTCTTGCTGAGGTCATTTGCAAAGGAATAAGAGTTGTAAAAGAAGATTTTCAAAAACAGGACCTTGTCCACAGGAAAAAAAGCTGCCAGTGTTACAGCACTGATCATGCACCCTAGGAAGATCAGATCTTGAGAAGGAATTAGAACAGACTTTTATATTCAAGGTGAACACTAGACTGGGGAGAAGATCTACTGTATAACTGTGATTCTTCCAAAGGGAATCATGATTAGGATACTGAAAAAGCAGGTGATCCAAGTATGGGAATATTTAGATTCCATGAAGTCTGCAAAAGGATATGAGTGGAGCCAGACACTTTGTGAATACCCTTGGATATGTAGAAAGACTAAAGGGTAAAGCAGACAACTGAAAATGTGATGAAGGATCAAAGAATCTCAAGAATTGTCCATGAAGAGGGTGAACAAGGAAGTGAAGGTAAGTATCCTTCAAATCTAAAGTCACTAAATACGGCTGACGAACCAAGACTAAAGAGTTAGCATTTTGAAAATTGGAATATTCAAAAAGGTGCTCTCCTTTCTGGGAGCTAGGAACATCTTGGAGTAAACCCCCTGTCAATCTAAGCGGTATGGACTGGCTGTATAGTTTCCTGAAACAGAAAACCGCGTGTAAGAGGGAGAACTATAGGCAACTGATTTGGTGGATGTTAAGGGATTCCAGAAAAAGGGTGGATGAGTCTTCCAAGACCTTCTGTACCCTTATTCTATGATGGAGACACCACCTGTTTGTAGTAATTGCAGTCCAGGGAGACAGAGAAAGGTAGAGTCTTTTCAATAGGGGAACCTGGTCGAGGGGAAGAAGGGAGAGTAATGGTGGATGGTTAAAAGGATGTGGGTTTGACAGGAAAAGGAGGCCATGAACCCTTAGCATCTTGTCCAGATTAATGTTGAAATCTTTTGGTTATATTTTTGTTTATCTGAGGTAGCCTTTGATCTCGCCCATCAAAAGGATCAGCCTTAACAGGGTAATTCTTGTACAACTTGGGCACTGTGGAAAGGAAAATCTGCTTCAAATCTCATGTAAGCCTCACCATTTCCTGCAAGGTTTTAAAAAAATCTATAGCAGTAGAATCAAACGAATGCTGTCTAACTACAGGAGAATACCACAATTTGGCTTTAGCATCCTCCAGTAAGGACTGATGTCTTAGCCAGGAATATCTGCATATGCAGTTGCATAATAACTGCTCTTAATAGACTTCCTGGGTACCTGAGAGGCACAATTAAGCAACGACAAAGAAGACTTAATGTCATATTCTGGCACAGCATCGATTACTTCACCCACCTTAGACAGGTATATAAACGGTATCTGGTCATATGGGTCTGACAGTTGAAAGCCCTAAAGGAAAGGTAGCAGAGGTATAAACTTTTTTTTTTTTTTTTTTTTTTTACACCATACCTGCCCACGGCTCTGCTATTCTTATCTGTGGATAACACAATAGAAGAGGGCAAAATCTTAAATGGAAATCAGACAGATCAGAGAAGGATTTTTATAAAGAGACCTTTGCTCATCAGGAACTTCATAGAGTCTTACCAGGTTTCTTAGGACCAGGATGTTGAGACTCTAGACTGAGGGAAGCATTAGAGAAGGTATCCAAAACAGCTTACAGGACAGGTGAATTGCAGAAGGGTTAGGGGCACAAATATCTTTGTTGTGCATCCCTAATGTCAGTGCATTGTCAGTTAAATGCTGCATTATCTTGACTACAGTATTTCTGAATGAAAATTACTCCAAAGGAGGATAATGCATCATCTTCACCATAAGCCACAGCCAAAGGGGAGTGAATCTGTGATGAATAAGCAAGGGAATCATCAACAGAATTCTGATCCTCTTCCTCAGAGGAAGAGTTTCTCTGTCTATTTATAGGAATACAAGGAGGAGGGCCAGCAACAAAAGCCTGAAAGAAAAACTGAGAGGGCTTAGGAGACACAATAGCCTTAAAGAGCCCCTGAGTAGTCTTGCTATTCTTTCTGTGGATCCCTTACAGCGTTGATGGGAAGAAGTACTTTCTTCTGCTTTTTCTTTGCAGGAACATCTGTCTGGGAAATTATAGAGGATCAGAGTTCTGACAGACTTCTAGCAAGGAAAAAAAAAAGTTATGTTCTTACTATAATGTTCCATCTGTGTTGTCCATCTTCATTCCATTAACCTGTGGAAATAATGGTTCTGAGGCTTGTAACTGACCGGCCACCTTCTTCCAGCTAGAGACTCCTGACTTGAGCTCCTCCTCCCTACTCATAATGCTCCGCTCCCCCACAGTACCTCAGATTGAGTTTGCCAACAACAACATAACAGCTAGCAAACATTAGAACTATTCTACAAAAACATGCAGATCAAATGTATGTATATGACACAAGGAAGAAAACATCAGGAACTCAACCAAAGGAATAAAAATTACTTATAAATTCTACCAGGCTTCCAGAAGACTTGGACAGGGGGAAGGGGGGCCGGAAGGTTAATGGAATGAAGATGGACAACACAGATGGAACGTTATGGTGAGAACATAACTTCTTTATCTGATATTGTCCACTTCATCCCATTAACCTGTGGGACAGAGTCCCCACCTACTATAATCCAAGGTGGCCATCAAGGAAGAATATTCTGGAGTACAGCAGAACCAAAGGCACTTCTACTCCTGGATATCATGTCCAATTTGTAATGTGTAATGAAAGTATGGGGGTTTGACCAAGTAGCAGCAGCACAAATGTCCTCACTAGAAGCTCTAGACCAAAAGGCCTGAGACATGGTGATGGACCTTGCAGAATGGGTCCTTACTGGTTCTGGTAAAGGAATACCTTTCAGAAAGTAAATAAAGGTAATACAGTCTTTCAACTATCTCAGCAGAGTAACTTTGGTAACCACTCTACCTTTCTTTGTGTTCCAAAAAGAGACAAACAACTGAATACACTTCCTGAAGGGCTTGGTTCTATGAATATAAAAATGAAGCTGCCTGTGAACATCAAGCAGATGCAAAGTGTGCTCCCTCTTATTTTGATAATTGGAAAAAAAGACTGGAAGATTGATTGACTGATTAATGTTACTCTCCTTATCCATCTTGGGTAAAAAGGAAGGATTAGTATGTAGGGTCACTCTATCCTTGTGGAAAATCAAATGTGGAACTTTTGCAGATAGAGCCTGGAGTTTAGACACTCTCCTGGCTAAAATAATACCTACTAAAACAGGGTCTTCCAGGAAAGAAATTTCAAATCCACAGTAGCCGAGGGCTTGAAAGGGGAATGGACTAAAGCTTGCAAAATCACAGTTAAATCCCATGGAAGAGTAGGATCTTTCACTGGTGGCTGGAGCAGAAAGGTGCCCCTGAGAAAGGCTTTGCCCAGTTTTGAAAAAGCAAAAAATAAGGAATCAAACCCAGTGTGAAAACTGGAAATAGCAACCAGCTGAGCCTTGACAGTAGCGTAATTAGCACCATCCTTGAAAAGGGAATCCAAAAAGTCTAATACTGTTATCAGGGCCGTAAAGGGATCCATCTGTTTTTGCTCAGCCCAAAAAGAAAATGTCTTCCATTTGTTCTTGTAAATTTTCTGTGTGAAAGCCCCATGAGATGAAACTGATATTTCTTGAATGGGGGAAGAGACCTTAGGAGATCTAGCCATCATCAGAAGTGGAGAAACCATGCGGTTAATTTCAGGTCCTGAATATGTCTGGATATGGATGCCCCAACAGATGAGAGAGCAGATCTGGACTCGGATCCAATGTCATCGGGGGGGGGGGGGCCAAAGAAAGGTGAATCAGGTTTGTTGAGGACAAAAGGGGGCAATGAGGATTCTGCAACCTGAGAGTTTTCTGTAGGAACTTGGGGATCAATGGAAGAGGAGGAAAGGAATAGAGCAGACCGGTGGGAGAAGCATGGACAAGAGCGTCTCTGGGGGAATGTTCCTGAGGAGGGATCAAAGCAAAATACCTGCTGCATTTGTTGTTGAAGGGGGAAGCAAAAAGACTGCAGCAAGGATAACCCCATTTCTGGAAGATCACATCTCCCACTGACTGATTCAGGGACCACTCGTGAGGCATCAGTAACACTCAGCTGAGCTTGTCGGCTAAAATGCTGGACTCCCCCAAAATGTGCACTGCTACAAGAAAGTGGTTGGTAGAAATCGTTCATTGCCACACTCTCAATGCTTCTTGACAAAGGGGGTAAGACCTAGACCCTCCCTGTTTGCTGACATACCAAATCACTGACATACTGTCCGTTTGGATTGCAATAGACCCCGAGGTAGAAGGCTGTCTAGCTCTTCCAACACCAAAAGAACTGCTCTCATCTTAAGTACAATGATATGCAATTTGGTCTCCTGGGGCATCCACGTGCCTTGGACTGTCCGGCCCAGACAAAGCTCACCCAACCAAACTGGGAGGCGTCCATGGTCAACATGGCATTTTGGGAAGGAAGAACGAACGAGTGTCCTTGACTAACTTCTGTGGAGTGAAGCCACCACAGTATAGACTCCATGCACACGATACAGACTGATGGGAAGATTCAAAGGATTCCTGAGAAGCGAACATTTTACCGCTAAGGTCCATTGTAGTATCCGCATGTGAAAACGTGCCACGGGTAGGAGAGTTATGGCTGCCACCAGGCAGCCTAATGCCCTGAGAACTAGAGAGGCCGGGGGTTTTGGAGCAGTCAAAATCTGGCTGACATGAAATTTCAAATTTGATACCCTGTCCATCATGAGATAAGCCTCACAAGAACATAAAAAACTAAAAACTCCACAAAGCGAACAAACCAAAATTCTGCAAAGGGAGCAGTCCCAATAGGTACTCGCAAGTCAAGTCAAGTCAAATTAACGTTCAAACAGTTTATTAAAACATGCAACGTTTTCGTTGCTAGCTGCAACTTCTTCGGAAAAATAACCTGACATAGTAGAGTAACTTTTAAATAGTTAGGAATATTTATAAGTTTTGAATTATAATTGACCGCTAGGTTAATGTAATAGAATTTGAATAGGGTGAATGTCAGGGTTTTACTAGAGAAGTGCATTTATAGGGTTAATGTACGGTGAATGCTCATTAATATGTATTTTATTTGATGAAATGATTGGTTATGACAACCACACGAGCTTTTAAAATCAAAAATGGTGCTAAAAACACTTGGTATTTTATTTTTCTGAAGAAGTTGCAGCTAGCAACGAAAACGTTGCATGTTTTAATAAACTGTTTGAACGTTAATTTGACTTGACTTGACTTGCGAGTACCTATTGGGACTGCTCCCTTTGCATCATGAGATAAGCATAGGACACCCTTGTGTCTCCGCGGGCCCCTATGAAATCTATGGCTTGTACCGGATTCACAGCTGTGACTTCTGTACGTTGACTGTTATCCGAAGGGTCAGGGCTGACTTGAAAAATTAATCCCTGGCCTGAAGACTTAGATGCGTGGTTGGAGTGGTCAGGAGCCAGTTGCCTAGATACGGAAATATCGGATAACCTTGCAGTTGGAGATGAGCTGCAACAACTGATAGACATTTGGTGAATACCTGGGAGCTGTGGTGAGATCAAATGAAAACATCCTGAACTGGTAGTGAATGGCTTCTAGCCTGAAATGCAGAAAACACCTGTCCATTTTGATATGATAGTACACATCCTTGAGGTCTACAGAGCACATCCAATCACCCATCTTTAGAAGAGAGAAGATGGATTGAATCATAACTACTCTGAACTCTTGTGTGTTTCACCAACTTGTTCAGAGAGATCAGATCAAGGAAAGGTCAGAAGACCCCTTTTTTCTTGGGTACTAAAAAAAAATCTGAAGTAAACGCCTGATCCAACTTGATTGGGGGTACCTCTTGGATGTCTGTTTTTTGCAATAACTTTATTTCCTTGGCTGCATCCTCCCTCTGACTGGGTGGAACATCTGGGAGGTGAAGTTTCTGTTTGGGAGTTTCAGAAAAGGGAATGAAGTATCCTCTAGATATGCTATTTAGCACCCATTTGTCATCATGTGATGGCCTCCCAGGCTTATGGGTGCAAAGAGAAATGTCCTCTGACTGCTTCCAGAGGAGAGCAGTGGGGCAATAGTTCAGGACCACTCGAAAGGCTTGCCTTGGGCAGTTTCCCGTGACCCCTGATTTTGCGGACCCCCTTGGCGATGCGAGTGGTGTCTCCCATTCTAACCATATCCCCTTCTGCCATGGTGTAAAAGTCTCCTTGAGTGTCCTGGAAAAGACCTTGTGACTTCAGAAACCATGTCTTCTTACTTCCACTCTGGATCCTGGAGAAAGTCCATTGTGGAGTAGAAAATTGGATTCCGATGGGAGACAGGGACTTGCCATCCTTCTCACTGTGGGATAAAGTGTCACGTACCATGGGGCCAAACAAGGTGGAGCCATCAAAGGGGGCATTAATAAAGGACTGCTTGAAAGGCTCCACAAAATAGCACAGCCTCAACCAGGCATGGTGTCATATGGCAATGCTTGAACCGACCCGCCCTTGAGGTACCATCCACAGAGAGAGAGATTAGCCTCATGGATGCACTGGCTAAGGAGTGAAGGGTGGCCAGCCTAGAGGAAAAAGACACCCATGCCTCTGTAGGCATGGACTTTGGGACCAAGCTAGAAAGTTATTTGACTAAGCCCCTTTGTAGCCAGGTAAAATGCGACAAATAACTCAACATCCCAAGTGCAAAGGTAGATTTTGCCAAATCTGTCCAAAGCCCAGGATTCTGTATTAGCGGGGGTGGACAGAAGAGCTTTCCTGAGCCAGCTCCTCCTTTGTGTGCCACCACAGCCATGGCATCTACGGGGATTCCTTTACTCCAGAAAGACTTATCAACCGGAGCACTCAAAATTTTGTCGGTGGGTTTGGGGATTGGTTCCACTGTATCTGGCTCCTTCCAAGCCCTTGTTGACAACAGCTGGATGACAGGGTCAGCTGGACAGGACACCCAGGTAATAAACTGGCCAGACCTGAAAGCCTCCCACAGTACTGATTCCTCCAGGGAAGGGTTTGGGGCAGACCGACCACCTATTTGGCGAAGGATTTCAAGGATATCTCTGAAGGAGACCTCGTCAGTTGCTGATTTGGGAGACTTTTCACCTTCCACGAAATCAGTATCCATAATGAGAAATTCTGTAGGGGAATCCATGTGCCTCCTTTTACATTGTCTTTCCTGAGCTATCACCTTGGGAGGGTGCTCCAGGGTGGTGTCAGAAGAAGCCTGGGAATCCACTGAGGGAACAGTGTGGACGCTTCCTGAGAATGGTTATCCATGCGGCAGCTCAGAGGCCTCAGGCACAGGTCCACTATGAGGAGGGGGAATTCTAGGAACGGAAAGAGGACTCTCTCCACAACCTCGAATGTGGAAGGGCTCCGAACCACCTGGAGCTGCCCCACTGGGGCCTACATTGCCAGAGAAGACACCTCCCAGAGAGTATGGGCCTCCTGCTCCGAGGGGGAGTTGGAGCCAAGTTGTCAAAGGCTGCGGCACTGAGGGGAAGAGATGGCTCTGAAAGCTTCAGAGTCAAGGTCAACCCCTTAGAAAAGACCTCAAAGCTATGGCTCAGAGACACGCTCGGAACCGAAGCGGCAGGGGCCAAGCAAGTCATGGAGAAAGTCGGAAGCGAAGAGAAAATCTCTATCGGTGCTGACACCAGGACCCAATGTAACTGACAACTCCGAAACCAAGGGTAGAATAGGACAAGGAGCTACCAGTTGTAAGAGGGAAACCCTCACAGATCCAGATGCAGACAGGGTGGACACAAGCCCCTTCTGGATCTGTGTCTTGAGAAATTGTCTCATAAGCTTACTGATATCTTTGGAGGTCAGACTTCGGAAAGACCCAGAAATAGTAGTGCAAGGGGGTCTGGAGGATCTCCAAAGGGAACAGGATTGAGACTTCCTTGCATAAGTGGGCAAAGTTGACCCCTGTGCCAAAACGGTAGGAGCTGAAGCTGTGGGAGCACGACTGGGCCCTGTAGCACCAGAGGATGAACAGGGTGGAGGAGAGACAGTGGCAACCTTGCTCAGAGCCGAGCGAGTCAGTTCCAAAGACTTCACCTTTTTCATACACGGGTCAGAGGAAGATAGTGTGGGAGATGGTCTCCTGAACTCCTGGGACTCCCTGGGCTTCTTAGGAAGGGGTTGAGCCCCTGATGCAGAACGCATCCCCAGGTGAAGGAAGCAACCTCCTGTCTGCCAGAGCCAGAGGATGAAGAGCCCTACAACAATCACAAGGGGCATTCAAATGTTGAGGATCCAAACAGTACACGCACTCCCTGTTGGTGTCAGATACAGGGATCTTCCACCTACAAGAAGTGCACTTTTTAAAACCTAGCGGCTTTTAATCAGCCATAAAGAAAGAGAAAGGAATAGGCAGAGATAAAGGACCTGATGGGAAGGAATGCAAAGCTAAACACAGAACTACAGAATCAGCCAGAAAAACGACAGGTAAGGGAAAGAAACAACCAGCAAAAAAAAAAAAAAAAAATTTACAAATCACTCGGAGAAGCTCAAGAGCGAGGAACTTGATGCAACCTCGAAGTGCAGCAAATGAGATCTGATGTACTGTGGGGGAGTGGGGCATTATGAGTAGGAAGTAGGAGCTCAAGTCAAGAGTCTCAAGCTGGAAAGAGAAGGATAGTCAGTTCCAAGCCTTAGAACCATATTCCCACAGGTTAATGGAATGAAGTGGATAACATCAGATCAGTTATTTATTCTCCAACAAAAATGTGAGGAATACCATTTGGTCCCCTTGGAAATAACCAGCCTAGGTTCCCTCTTCTCATCTGAAGATGATGTCAGAGAAGCCATAGAGAATGTGCAAGTAGGCTGTCCCATATTGGCCACCAATGGGATCATGATACCACGGGCAGCCATGGGAAGTGATGACAGCAAGGGCAATCATGGGAATTGGACAATCTGAAGACTCTATATCAGACACAGCAGATTTTTTGATCAGGCTGGACAGACGATGCCTTGAGCTTAATCTTTTTCTTCTTAGGTAATGACTGGACGTAAAGGAGACAAGGCTCAGACAACACTGTGCTGTGCCAGAGAACTCTCTGAGGCTTTGATTCTCTAAGTAAATCTTTAAGGAAGTGAGATGACTGCAGAGGGTCTTCCGGAAGAATTCTTTATATGTTTAGCAACAACAAATGTAAATGAAGAAAACACTCAGACCACAGAATAAATCTTGTTAGTGCTTTACTCCACATAGGCAAACTTCATCAGACAATGAAGTAAAATTCACAAATCCTTATATAAGGACCCTTCATTAGCATCATCATAAATGACATTAGGGCAAACTTTAACAATAAGACCCCCGTCAGGATTCAGGATTTAAACCTCTCTAGGGAAGAGAATGATGCACTTAAGTCTATAAAATTTGCTAACATCCTAATTTTGAAACCAGATAAAGGGGGTGGACTGGTCTTTATGAATGATGAAATAAGAAGTTATATACTCACCATAACGTTCCATCTGAGTAGGTATCTTCATTTGTCTGCAACCTTTGGGATACGGATCCGATCTCAGATCCGAGCCGGCAACTTCTTCCACAGCATAGATCTGAGCTCCTAGCTCTTCCCTTTACCCATAAATCCCCTGCCAACCCTTACTAACCTCAGATCAAGTTTGCCCGATATAACCAATGTTACTGTGCCCCACAAGGGGCTTATCTAAGACAGATCCTATAGGTCAGGGGGAAGGAGGGGGGGATGGTTGCAGACAAATGAAGATACTTACACAGATGGAACGTTATGGTGAGTACATAACTTCTTAATCTGAAGTAGGAACTTCATTTGTCAGCAACCTTTGGGACAGAGTCCCCAGCTACCTGAATCCTGGGTGGCCTTTAAGGAAGAATATTCCGGAGCATTGCAGAGTCAAAGGACGCCCTACCTCTGGAGACAACATCCAGTTTGTAATGGCTGATAAAGGTATGAGATGAGGCCCAAGTGGCTGCGGAACAAATATCATCTAAGGGAACCCTAGATTTAAAAGCCGCCGAAGTAGCGATGACCCTAGTAGAATGAGCTCAGACTCCCTGAGGTGCAGGCCTTTCCAAACTCTGATATGCCAAGAGGATACAACTAGCTATCCACCGTGATAGTGTAACTTTAGAAATTGACTTGCCTAAACTTGTTTTGGCAAAGGAGACAAACAACTGGTCAGATTGCCTATGACCAGCAGTTCGATAAATATAAAAGCGTAATTGTCTGTGCACATCCAAGGAATGCAGTTTGTACTCTCCTTTGTTCTGGTAATTGGGAAAGAACACGGGAAGATTAATAGATTGATTAATATTAGCTTCCGAAGATACCTTAGGCAGAAAGGACGGATTGATCCTGAAGTAAACTCTATCCTGATGGAAGGCTAAGTACGGCGGTTTAACACATAGAGCCTGAAGCTCAGAGACCCTTTTAGCTGAAGTAATGGCCACCAAAAAGGCCGTCTTCCAAGAGAGGTATTTAAGATCAACCATAGCTGCCGGCTCGAAAGGGGGGCTTGTCAAGGCCTGAAGAATCAAGGATAAATCCCATGGGGGTACTACCTCCCTGACCGGGGGTCTGAGGAGGAAGGGGTACCCTTGATGAAAGCTTTACAAAGCTTGGAAGTAATTAGAGGGCCCAATTCATGCCCTACATGATAATGCGAAATCGCTGCTAGCTGTACCTTGACTGTAGAGCAGCTAGCCCCTTGATGAAAAAGGGTAGTTAGAAAATCCAAAACTGACGTAAGAGGCGCAGTGAAAGGATCTAAGTGATTGTGCTCCGCCCAAATGGAGAAACGTTTCCACTTACTTCGATAGACCCCTCTGGTGGAAGGTTTATGTGCTGCTACTAGGATGGCTTTGACTGGTGAGGAGATTCCGGGAGTCCTTATCAGGAGTGAAACTGGAGCAACCAAGCAGTCAGCTTGAGGTTGACCAGGTTGGGGGTCGGAAGACCCAGAGGGTGAGTAATGAGATCCGGAAGGGGATCCAGAATCCAGGGTGGATGAATCAGATGAGACCACAGGTACGGGAACCATGTTTGACGAGGCCAGAATGGGGCAATGAGGATCATTTTGCTCCCCAGCCGACTGGCTTTCTGTAAGAGAGTCTTAGCATCACTGGCAAAGGAGGGTAAGCGTAAAGGAGACCGGGAGGCCAAGCATGTACTAGAGAGTCTCTCGGGGACTCCCCCTGAGGGGGGATTAGAGCGAAGTAACTGTTGCATTTGGTATTTGAGGGAGATGCAAAAAGATCCCCATTGGGCAAATATTTGTTTCGCTACTAGAGGATTGAGAGAGTATTCGTACGGGGTCAGAATCGAACGACTGAGCCTGTCTGCTAGGATGTTGGGCCGTCCCGGAATGTGCATTGCAATGAGAAAGCGGTTGGTGGATATCGCCCATTCCCACACTCTCATGGTCTCGCGACAAAGAGGATAAGACCTGGTTCCCCCTGTTTGTTGATGTACCAGACCACTGAAATGTTGTCCGTTTGTACTGCAATCGTCCCAATCGGAAGAAGGCTGTGAAGTGCCTGCAACGACAAAAGCACCGCCCTCATCTCTAGGACATCGATATGCAAGGAGGTCTCTGTGTCGTTCCACGTGCCTTGGACCGTTCTGCCTGAATAGTGCCCCCCCCAGGCGAGAGGCGTCCGTGGTCACTGTGGCGACGGGGGAAGGCATCGAGAATGGTCGTCCCGTGTGGAGACTCGGGGACTGGAGCCACCACATGAGCGACCCTCTGCAAGCCCTGCTTAGGGAAATAGGATGGGACAGGGGGTTGCGAGACAGGGACCATTGTACCTGGAGGGTCCACTGCAGGACCCTCATATTTAGACGGGCTAGGGGCAGCAAAGGAATTGCTGCCGCCATGGACCCTAGAGCTCTCAGGATCAATTCCGCCGGTGGAGCAGGAAGTCGGAGAATGGCCTGAACATGCAACCTCAGGTTCTGAAGCCGATCGGGAGTCAGGAAGGCAAGCATTAGTTTTGAATCCAATCTCGCCCCTATGAAATCTATTACCTGTGTAGGAGACGGAGAGGATTTGGCCATGTTGACAGTCAACCCTAGGCGTGGAGCAAGAGTGAGGAAATAATCCCTGCCTGAACAGAGCAGATGCCTTGTTGGGGCAATGAGGAGCCAGTCGTCCAGGTACGGAAAGACCTGAATTCCCAGAAGCCTCAGGTGGGGCGCTATAACCGCCAAGACTTTGGTGAACACCTTGGGGGCTGAGGTGAGACCGAAGGTGAGGGCCCTGAACTGAAAATGACTGGCTCCCAGCCGGAAGCGGAGGAACCTCCTGGAACGTCTGTCCACCAGAATGTGGTAGTACGCATCCTTGAGGTCTATAGAGCACATCCAGTCGTTCTCCCATAATAGGGGGAGAATAGATTGTAGCGTGACCATTCGGAACTTTTCTTTGGGTACTGCCAGGTTCAGGAGAGAGAGGTCGAGGATGGACCTCAAGTCCCCCAACTTTTTTGGCACCAGAAAAACCTGGAGTAAAACCCTGATCCGAACTGATCTGGGGGGACGGGTTGGATGGCTCTTTTTTGTAAAAGCTGCTGAAATTCTGTAGCAGCCGCCTCCCTCTGACTGGGTGGTATGTCGGGGAGGCTTCTGATTTTGGGTGTTACAATAAAGGGAATTTGGTAACCTCTGGATATGATGCGAAGCACCCAGCGATCTGTTGTTATGGACTCCCACATTGCTAGGTGCTTGAAGACGCCCCGACTGCCTCCAGAGTGGAGCAGCCGGGCAACCCCTCAGGGGTTCTGCGTGGGCCTCTCAGAGAAGGGTTCTCTGGACCCAAAATTTCTGGGACCCCCTCTGCCTCTTGGGCGGTGTCCTCCCTGTCCTCCTCTGCCACGAGAGGACTGGTTGTCCGGAGCAGACTGGGACTGATGCGATTTATGGAATCACATCTTCTTCTGACCCTTTTGGTTCTTGGAAAAGGACCTCTGGGGAGCAGAGAAGCGGACTCCGACGGCAGACAACGTCTTCCCGTCTTTCTCGCTCTGGACTAAAGTGTCGCGAACGGTTTTGCCAAACAGTGCAGAACCATCAAAGGGGGCATTCACGAATGACGCCTTAAAGGGTTCCGAGAAGTCACAATGTCAGAGCCAGGCTTGGCATCTCATTACCAGGCCGGCTCCGCCAGCTCTAGCAGCTCCTTCAGTGGCGTGAGACAAGAGCCACATAGAGGTGTTGGAAACTGAACGTAGAGTGGACATTCGGGAGGAGTACACCTGCTTGTCCCCTTCCGACATGGACTCTGGGGGGGATGCAGTGTATTCTTTTATAAGATCTCGCTGCATCTGGATGACGTGTGCCATATAGTTCAGCGCCCTCATGGAGAAGGTTGCTGAACTAAAGACCCACTTCCCCAGGCGGTCCATCGCTCGAGACTCCTTACTCGGCGGGTGGACCGCGGAGCTCTCCTGAGCCAACTCTCTCTTAGTGGCCGTCGCCACCAACATGGCATCCATGGGGGGACCTCTGCTCCAGTGGGTTCTTTCAGCAGGGGGACTCAGGATGCTATCCGGGTGCTTGGGGACTGGCTCTACAGTGTCCGGCTCCTTCCAAGCCCTGGTGGAAATAAGGTCCACCAGGGGGTCGGGGGGAGGGGACACCCAAGAGGTAGATGGCCCTGCTTCGAACGCCTCTAAGAATAAGGACTCATCGGAGGAAGCCTTGGGGGCAGACCACCCTCCCCTAATCCTGAGCATTTCCATGATGTCTCCAAAGGAGACATCCTCAGGGGGTGACCTTTGGGAGCCTTCCCCTTCATCTTAGTCCATATCTTCCGTAAGGGACTCGGGGGAGTCCACGTGTCTCCTCTTACACTTAGCTTTGTGAGGGACCTCCTCGGGGGGGGGGGGCTGTCCGAGGAAGACTCACCAGCAATGTCAAGTTCCAAGGGAACACCTAGAGGCGCTGAAGCAGGCTGACCCGAAGGCCGGGTGATGGGAGCCTGGACCAGCTGAGAGGGAGTGCAGGGGGGAGCCGAAGCCAGGACCGGAGGCCCGGATGCACTCAACAGTGCCCTCTCCACCACCGTGAAAGCCGTGGGGGAGCCACTCTCGATAGGATCTGAGAGTTGACTCCCACTCCGATCCGAAGCGGGGACCGGATCCGGGGTTGAGACCCTCGGATCCGAAGGACCCGTTTGCTCCGACTGGGACAGAGCCAAAGTCACACCGAATCCCTCGGATCTGAAGCTCAACCCACGGCTCCGAGAGGTCGGATCCGACCAGCTCGAGGGACCAGTCGGAGCCGAAGTAACCAGTACTATCGGCTCCGACCCACCCCCGGATCCAATGCAGCTCGGCTCCAAACCCGGAAAGCGGGTCGGAGAAGACGCGATTGGAGCAAAAAATGGGGTCAAGCTCCTAGAGTGACGCCTCGATGACCTTGACGGGGACCGGGTCCCCTCCTCCCCGGGTCCCGGTGAGAAACAAGGGGTCCGGAGCCGAGGAGGAGGTGATCCAGAAGCTCTGGATGGAGAAGTTCGTTTGGCGGGTGGGGCCGAGGAGGAGTCCTCGGCCCGCCGCTTATGGTGCTTCTCTTTCCGTTTGGCTTTCCCGGCCTCCCTCTCCTCTGGAGCCGAAACGGGAGGTTGAGTCCCGACCGGAGGGAGGGAGACAGGGGGTGGCTACCACCGAGGGCTGGGTAGCGGTCACAGAAGTACTGGAGGCCAGAGCCGAATCCGGTGGCAAAAGGCCTGCCAGAATCAGCTTCGACCTACGGTCCTTAAGTGCCCTGGGGTTGAACGCTGCACAAATGATACATCCCGAGGAGAGGTGTTCAACCCCAAGGCACCTAACGCACCGGGTGTGGCCATCCGCCGGTGAAAGCTTATGGCCACACTCGGTGCATTTTGAAAAGATGGCTTTAGGGGCCTCCGACATAGTATACAGAAAACACACTCACTAGGCCCCTACAACACACCACAAACACACACTACGAACCAGCGAGGGCAGGGAGGAAAAACAACACAAAATAAGTCAAAAAAAGGTACCTAAACACTCGTACACACACACACAAGAAAAAGAAAGAAAAAATGCAAAGTTTTTCTCACAAAAGTTATCCAACTATCAGGAGCTCGAAATCCAGCTTGTAGCTTGAAGTGCGGCAAACTAGATCTGGAGTCAATAAGGGTTGGCAGGGGATTATGGGTAAAGGGAGGAGCTGGGAGCTCGGATCTATGCTGTGGAAGAAGTTGCCAGCTCGGATCTGTATCCCAAAGGTTGCTGACGAATGAAGTTCCTACTTCAGATCATATATTGATAAAATGAAAACCCTTCTTCTAGGTGAAGCTTATATTAAAGTTTCTAGGAACTAACTGAATGGGGCATACCAACGTTTTAATGGGTTTATCAATGGCTTCTTTATTGATGCTAGTATAGATGTTGATACTTACCACTACCTTTGTATTAACTATCCAATGACCCCTATGATTTTTGGACTGCCTAAAATACATAAGGACCTTATTAATCCCCCTTTTCGTCCTATTGTTGATGGTAGGCAGTCCATAACTTATGGTTGTGCCAAATTTGTTGACAATAAATTGAAAATAGCCATTAGTGATGGATCTCAGATATGTAGGGATTCCTGGGCCTTCTTGGAAAGCATCAACAATCTCACCTTTTCTGAAGAATATAATTTTCTCACAATTGATGTACGTGATTTATACACGGTTATACCCCATGACATCGGGTCTGAATGGGTGAGAGAATTTTTGTTGGGGAAGCATGTTGATGGTGCCAATATTGACTTGATTCTACACCTATTAGAATTGGTACTCAAAAATAACTATTTTACATTTGACAAGGAATTCTATCTCCAAAAAATGGGTGTAGCCATGGGTTCCCCATGTGGGGGTACCTTTGCTAATACTGTTATGGCATTCTGGGAGAAAGTTTATATTTAAAAATTTAGAATTCCAACAGAAGGCAGTTTGGTACACCTGTTTCTTGGATGATATTTTTATCCTCTGGAAGGGTGAGCTCAACTTTCAGCTGAATTATTCATCCAGGATATAACAAAATACACTGAATTTTTGAAATTTACCTGGGAATTTCAAACTGAAAGAATTTCCTATTTAGATGTTAGTTTAATTAAGGATATTCCTAAGCAAAGGTTGATTTCAAGAATTTACAGAAAACCCACATATTCTACTACATTCCTTCATTCCACTAGCTGCCACCCCAAATTCCAGAAAAGGGCAGTTGTAAAGGGGCAATTAGTTCGGGCAACAAGAATGGTATCTTTAGAATCTGATTTTCTTGAAGAATGTGATACATTAAAAGAAATGTTTATGAAACGTGGGTATTCCAGGGTATTTTTGGATGAAATAATAGAGGAGGTTCATCGGAAAAGGCAGAATGGTTGGTTTACACCATTACTGAATGTTTTAAGATCAAGTGAAATATCAGGTTTGGATTCGAATTTAGATTATTCCATAACAGATTTTGGAATTTACACTTCAGGTAAACCTGGTGAAGTGAATAGTTTTTCTAATGACCGAGCTAATGTTAATGTTAACAATAATCATTCACTGCAAACAGATGATGGGAAGTTAAGCTTCATCACAACATTTTCCTTGGATGCCCCTATTATTAGATCTATTTTACATAAAAATTGGTGTTTCTTAATGGAAGATCACACCATTCAGAGATCTATTGGAGATTGTCCTAAGGTGACGTTTAAAAGAGGTAGGAATATTAAATGCCTTTTGGAGTACCAGCTTGCTAATCCATATTCACCTTATAATGGCATGTTCAAGTGTGAATCTTGTAAGTGGTGCAAATATATTAAATTAGGGAAATCTTTTTGCATCCATGGCATTGAACACAATATTAGGGGAAAGTTCAACTGTAGTTCCAAAGGTGTCGTATACCTCAGTACCTGCACTTTATGTAACGCCTTCTATATAGGTAAAATGGAGAGACTCCTTAGGAACAGAATTTATGAACATCTCTATGCGATAGAGAAGTCCAACACAAACAATGCCTTAGCTAAACACACCATTACCCATCCTAATCATAAATTTGAATTTACTGTTATTGATAAAATTCATGAAAATGTCAGGGGTGTGCCTTCTTTAAAATTGTAAGAAAAGGAACTACTGTGGCAGTTAAAATTAAATGCCACTGTTTTTTCTGGCTTGAATGATTCCATTTCTATTGGGAGTATATTAAAAATTAAGGCATTGTTGAGATAATGGTATTCATAGTTGTTTCACATGTTTATTCAAATACACTTACATAAATAATGTTTGAGTGTATATTCAAAGATTTTTAAAATGGGTTTGTAAAATGTTTCTTAGTGATGGCATATATACGAACACAAGCCCTTTGATTTTATATATTTTTATAATATGTATACATATAATTTTTCATGTATTGCTTTAAATGCTCTGTCCTTTTAAATTTATGATGATGCTAATTAAGGGTCCTTATATAAGGATTTGTGAATTTTAATTCATTGCCTGATGAAGTTTGCCTATGTGGAGTAAACGAAAGCGCTAACAAGATTTATTCTGTGGTCCGAGTGTTTTCTTCATTTACATTTGTTGGTTTCAGTTATGTTTAGCAACAAGGCAAAACAGGCACTTCACATGTTGACAGTTATGTGGAATCTGCCACCCACAGTCACATTTTCCTTCTGGGAAGACATGTACAAAAAGCTTAAGTAACCAAAGAGAAAAGGAAGGGTCCCCAAAGGCGTACTTTTCCATCCAATGGCTAGAGGCTATACTTGGTGTATTGTCTCACAAATCAAAGATGAAGCGAAGGTCTGCTTTTATTTATTTATTTTATTTTACATTTGTTGACCGGGATAGTCCGACTGGACACATGTCCATTTTCAGCGGAGGCCCGGGGAGAAAAGCTCCAATAGGACAAAGTAGATTACAACAATATATGACAGATAACACAGTTGTTGATTATACATTTAATACACAGATGGGAAAAAAATTCACTAGTATGTACAATAACAATTGTAAAAAAGAAACAAGACCTTCATGTTGTTAGTTTCAGGTAGAGAGTAGTTGGCTTAATGCTTATGTAAAAAATAACATTACTGAGGAAATGGACGGGGAAAAAATGGATTAGACTGGATTAGAACATTAGCAAAGCCAGTGGGATTTGAGGTAGTGGGAGAGGCCTTTCTTGAATGTATTTAGGGAGGTGGAATTGGTGAGACTAGGTGGAAGAGAATTCCATATTTTACCCACTGTGTTGGAAAACAGAGAGTCACCTCCTGAGTTACAGGATTTGAGCGTCTGTGCAAGTAATCTGTGTGATGATCTAAGTCTATTTAGATTTGTGTAAGGGGTGATTAATCTACTCAGACCAGGGATGTTGTCCGGTTGAGAGAGTATTTTGTAAGCAACTATAAGTTGCTGCTGTAGGATTAGGTTTGGTAGTTCTATCCAGCCTAGGTTCTGAAGATTAGTACAGTGATGGGTTTTGTAGGGTAAGCCAGTTACAAATCTGGCAATATGATTATAACAGCAAGAGAGTTTAGACAGATCCGATTTGTTGGGGTTTGTAAGTATAGGGGAGGCATACAAGAGGGTGGATAGGAGGTGGGTGCGAGCAATAGCAACTTTTGCCATGGGAGTCAGAAAGGGTTTTATTCTATAGAGGGACCCCAGTTTCTTATTAACAGTCTTAATAGTCTGGCTGATGTGTACATCAAATCTGAGTTTGTTGTCGATGGTAACTCCTAGTAGCTTGGTGTGGGGGTCGGGGGAGATGATGGTTCCATTGTTGGATTGAATACAAAAGGGAAAGGTTGGTGTTTTATGGGTAGGATGGAAGAGGAGCATTTTAGTTTTTTTTGGGTTAAGGATAAGTTGGCATTCAGATAGCCATTTCTCAACTGCAGTGAAACAGTCTTGAGTTTTGGATAGTAGAGTAATTGGGGATATATCTGAGCAAATTAGTGTCGAGTCATCCACATATTGAATGCATGTGGACTCTGGAATGACTTTGTTAAGATCATTAATAAAGATGGAAAATAGGAGAGGGCCAAGTATGGAACCTTGGGGGACTCCTATGGTGTTAGGTAGGAGGTCTGAGAGCTTATTATGCCAGAGCACAGCTTGTTGCCTATCAGAAAGATAGGCATGAAACCAGTCAAGGGTTTTGTTATCTAGGTAGAGAGTTTTAAGGGTTTCATGCATGAGTTTGTGGTTGACCATGTCAAAAGCTTTTGATAGGTCCAAGAAGAGAGCTGAAGATATTTTTTTGTCATTCCGGTTAAGATTAATAGTGTTTGTGAATGAGAGGAGAGCAGTAGTAGTACTGTGTTTGGGCCTGAAGCCGTGTTGAGAGTTGGTTAGCAGACTGTTCTGAGTTAGGTGCTGGATGAGTTGTTTGTGAATACATTTTTCCATTATTTTTGCCAGTGGTGACAGAATGGCTATTGGCCTGTAATTTGAAAGGTCAGTGGATGGGCCGCCTTTATGGAGAGGAATGACATGGGAGATTTTCCATATGGAGGGGATTTTGGATTCAATTATGGTGCGATTAATTAAGATTGAGATGGGATAGGCTATGATATCTGCAGCTTTTTGTAGAAAGTCAGCTGGAAGTAGGTCTGCGGCGAGGGTGGTTGGCTTTAATTTATTTAGTAAGGATCGAATGTATGCAGTAGGGACAGGTTATAGATTGAATAATGGCGTGGTCTTCAGGGTGGGACCTGTGGTTGGGGAGTGGGGGGCAGATTGTTGGTTGGCTAAGGATTTGATAACATCGATGAAAAAGGTGTTAAAGGAAGTAGCAACTTCTTCTGGGTTTTTCATAGTTAGGTCTGCTGGTGTAGGTGTGGAGGACCTACCCGGATGGAGTAGTTTATTTATTCCTGCCCAAAACTTTTGGTGGTTGTTTTGGTTTTTATGTTGTAGTTGGAGATAGTAGTTCTTTTTGTCAGTTGAGATATGTTTTTTTGTTTCATTTCTTAGTTGTTGGAAGTTGTAACGGTCTAGGGGTGACTTGGTAGCACGCCATTTATTCCATGCTTTATTTCTGGATTTAATTTTGGATATAGAGTCTTTTGATAGCCATGGTGCTATTCGAGCTTTTGTTTTGATTGAGCGTTTGGGGGCATGTGAATCAAGTATGTTTAGAAATGTGGAGTTAAATTTATTACTGCCTCTTCTAGTGGGAGGTGTTTAAGGATTGACCAGTTATAGGACTGCAGCTCGTTTCGGAAACTAGTGAGGTCAACATGTTTAGTGCTCCTAACAGTCCTGAGGACAGGGAGTTTGGAGCTGCCTATTTTACCATATAAGTGATGAGGTGATCGCTGAGCTCATTTGGAATGGTCCCAGATCTGTACATTTTGGGTTTATGGTTGGTGAGTATCCAGTCTAGGATGCTTTCTTTTTGTTTGTTGCTGCCTATTCTGGTGGGGGTGGTAATAATTTGTGAAAAACCATGGAGATTAATATTGGTTGGGTCAGACTCTGACACACACAGATTCCAGTCGATGTTGACATCTCCCAAGATTATGGTTTCTTGTGGGAAGTTATTGGTCAGCCAACTTAGAGTGTTTTCAAGAGTGTCTGAGTTTTTCCCAGGGGGGGATAAAGATCACAATAAGGTTAATACTTTTTTCTTTGTTTAGTTGTAGTTTTAGGGCTGTTAACTCTATGTTGGGCATTTGGGGTGGTTGAGTGGGGTTTGGTATAACATTGAGTGTGCTTTTAAAGAGCACAGCAGTACCACCACCTCTTTTTTTGAGGTGGTCGGTCCTATATATGTTATAGCCAGGTGGCAGGATTTCATTGTCTTTGGTCTCTGGTTTGAGCCAGGTTTCTGTGAGGCACATAATGTCAGGGAGGTAGGTTGCTAAGAGAGCATGTAGGTTATGAATTTTATTGTTTAGGCTTCTGATATTCAGGTGGCATATAAGAAGGGAGTCTGGAGGTCTCGGAACTAAGGATGTATTGTTTGAAGGGTCCTTTACTGGGGGGCCTGGATTTGGGTGTATGTCCCCATCTTTATTAATGTTTTTTCTAAGATACTCTATTAGTTTCATAAGTTTTTTTAATAATTTTTCTATGTTATTGGATTTGGGGTAGATTATGTTTGGTCTATATGAGTGGTGGTAATTAGTAAACATTGTTTTGTTGATTAGGTGTCGAGTGGGGTGATTGGTATTGATCAGAGTTGTGGGGGTAGTTGTTTGGCACTTTGGATAATGAAAACCTGAGTATGTCTGGTTCTCGTATATAGTTAGTAGGTATAACGTAATAATCACTGGTAGGGTGAGTGTTACAGTTTTTAGGGCTAGTATTGTGAACCGGGGTGTTAAGGATTTCATAATGTAGAGTGACTGCCTGCAAGATAGGCTAGTGTGAGTGGTTTGTTGTTGGTTAAGGGAGAAGGTGGTGAGATTAGTGAACCTGGAGGGGCGTGGAGAGAGGGGGAGGGCTGAGTGATTTGTGTGGCTAGGGATAATGGAGGGGTGTGGTTAGATAAGTATAAATCTAGGACTAGTGGGGGCGGGTGGGATATGGGGGCAGGGTGGGGCGCGGAGCGAGCCCGAGCGGAGCGGAGTTAATCCCACTCCACACAGAGCAAGTTCAGGTAATACAGTAGTAAGTGTTTTTACCTTGCAACTGGGTTTTACAAGTGAAAAAGAGATAGTAACTGCACTTGTTGTTTGGGGCTAGCTCCAATTTCTCTGGTTTACACAGAATTAACACTAGTTTTCTGAATAAATAGGGAAGAGAATACTGTTGTTAGTGTTTTTCACTGCTGTGTATGGAATCAGTTCGCAAGCTAGTTAAGGGGATACTTTACAGCGTAAAACACTAGTAGCTTGTGCTATATTAAGATATTAACCTTGTAAAAATAAATGGTTTAGGACGACAGTTTTTGTTCTGGGCTGCTCAGCACTTTTTGGTAACGCTTACTTCTTGAGCGCGATTTTCAGAGGGTGGCCAGGGGAGGTACAGGGCAGTACCTGAACAAATATAAGAAAAAAACATTCAGCTTGCTTGTGGTGTTGTTCAATGCATTGAGTTTTAAACAGTGTTAGAGTAAACCATTATGTTACAATTCATCAGTAGCAGAGACTAGAGCTAGAGCTAGGAGTCTACCTTTTAATCCTAACTGCATACTATATACTGTTCAGTAAAATATACCAAGCTAGCTACGTTAGGCTCCCTCAGTTTGTTAGTTTAGAAAGACACACTCGCTGTGCGAGTTAGATATGCTCAGTTATACAAGTGTATTACGACATATAACAGCCTTTTTATAACCCCAAAAACAACACCAGTCGTCACTAAATAATCACTTTGGGTTTAAAAGGACACCTCGCTGTGCGAGATAGTTCCGTTTAGGTATTCCCAGTAATGCAGCTCATTAGTACCTTCATAAAACCTTTAACACAGTCGCTACATTTAATTTAAGTCAAACTGTAGCAGAATATGTCTACATTCATTATAAAGTTCTTTATAAAGACATACGCACAGGCTAATTATGTTAGTTCAACTTTAAACACAGTCGCTACTCTTAATTTAAACCAAACTGAAGCAGAAAATGTCTACATTAATTTTAGCGTACTTTATAAGGACATTCGCACAGGCTAATTATGTTAGTCTAACAGGTTACGCTTCCATTGTGTACACGCTACCTCTAAGCAAGTAATTGCATGTAGAGGTAGGGATACGCTGAAACCAGGTAAAATATCAAAACAAAATTGCACTGGGTAGTCGTGGGAGTGTAATTTACAGATACATTAGTTTGATGTGATAATACATACCCCTGAGATGTACCTACAAACTTGGATTCCGACACAGCAGTAATTAACTAGAAATGGTGGGCACTTTGGAATTAAGATACCTCGCATTCGTCAGAGGCAGGGGGTGGGATAGGGCGTGGGTTAGATTAATCCCACTCCACACAGAGCAAGTTCAGGTAATACTGTAGTAAGTGTTTTTACCTTGCAACTGGGTTTTACAAGTGAAAAAGAGATAGTAACTGTACTTGTTGTTTGGGGCCAGCTCCAATTTCTCTGGTTTACACAGAATTAACACTAGTTTTCTGAATAAATAGGGAAGAGAATACTGTTATTAGTGTTTTTCACTGCTGTGTATGGAATCAGTTCGCAAGCTAGTTAAGGGGATACTTTACAGCGTAAAACACAAGTAGCTTGTGCTATATTAAGATATTAACCTTGTAAAATAAATGGTTTAGGTCGACAGTAGGAGTAGGATGGTAGCAAGGAAGTTCTGATGGTAGCAAGGAAGTTCTGATGTAATTTGCTCCCATATGTCACTTATGTACTCGCCTCCCTTTGGGCTCAGGTCATACATCTGACATACAGAGCAAGAGGAGGGCATCTAGGCTTAGGTATGCTGGCTGGATGTATAGTTATACTTGGTAGGATATCCCATTAATCAATAATACTGCAACAGTGCTCTTCAAAGGACATAAACGTGAATGTGTGTGTGTGTGTGTGTGTGTGCGCGTGTGTGTGTGTGTGTGTGTGTGTATATATATATATATATATATATATATATATATATATATATATATATATGGGTCTACTTTGCTTCATGGAATCTCATTTCATTGAATTTCATTTCACCCCGACCACATCGCTGAAAACACAAATCACTGAAAACTCATTTCACTGAACTGCAGTTAGTATATACGGCACTGTGTGGAGTACTGTAAGGCAAGTAAAAGGTATATGCCCTTTCCCCCCTGTAGTTCGAGCCTGGAGTTAGTATATACAGTTGGGGGGGGCAGAGCCCCCCCACATTGGGGGGAGGGGGAGGTGTAGCCCCCTACTTAGTTTGAGTACATATTGTCTTCTGGAGAGAATGAGTCACTGGTGTTGTAAGTATACATGTCTATGGTTTAAAATGTACTGTTTTGAAGTTTTCGGTAAAATACAATAAAAAAAAAAAAAAAACTGTACCCCCCACACCCCCTAACTTTATATACTAACTCCAGGATTGCACTACAGTGGGGAAAAGGGCATACACCTTTTACTTGCCTTACAGTACTCTACACATTGCCATACATACTAACTTCAGTGAAATGAGTTTTCAGTAATTTGTGTTTTTCAGTAATTTCTGCTTTCAGCAACGTGGTCGGGGTGAAATGAATATCAGTGAAATTAGACCCATATATATATATATATATATATATATATATATATATATATATATATATAGTTTCACTTCATAATCTTGAATTACTGAAATCCTGAATTTCAGTAACCCGAGACTATAAAGTCGAACCATTCACAAAACTGAAACCCACAATCCCGAATCACACAGTCACAAACATGCATAAACCATACACCACATAACACACACACCATTCCACCCACAGCACACAAATCACACAACCCTACACTACAGATAAGCACCCCCAACTTATATATACCAACTCAGAGGTCTCACATAACATAAAAAAAAGAAAAACTCACACCATGACATCCTCCACTCGCTCGCACACAAATACACATCCCACATACCCAAACACCAACAAATCCAACACTCACACTTACACCTCCCTAACATTATCCACACATACAATGTACAAAAACACACACAAACACTCACTAATCTGCAATTTCAGGGACCATAACACTACATGTGACGCACCGGAAGTGCATAAGTGCAGATTTGAGATATTCAAATTCGCTCTTATGCACTTACAGCATTCTGGTTTTAGGCTTCATGATCTCGAATTACTGAAATTCGAGATTTCAGTAATTCGAGATTCTGAAGTGTAATTATATATATATGGGTTGGGAGGGTGGCCTAATGATTAAAGTGTTTGCCTTACAAACACAAGGTGCAGGGTTTGAGTCTCACAAGGGATAATTGGCTAGGCTTAAAATGGCTCACAAGGGCAGTTAGCCTAGTACTAACCTATGAACCTATATATATATATATATATACCCACACATACAAAATTACATACCAAATTACTAGGTGTTACAATTGATAGCAAATTAAAATTCGACCTACACCTCTCTAACCATTAAAAAAACACACATCAAACTAGGCTCTCTTTACCAAATTAATCCTTTCCTAACTAGCCATTCTAGACTAAGCATTGCCAGGACTCATCTCTTATCTATTGCTCTCTATGCTTTTCCTATTTTTACAAACCTTAACAAAACTGACCTTACCAAACTTGAATCAGCCTACAATAAAATAGCCAAGTTTGCCACTAGCTCCCCATATAGGTCCCACCACTGCTCTGCCCTACAAGAAATAAATTGGCTAGAATTACCACAACAACTAACCTATACCCAAGTTGTCTTTACTCACCAAATAATATACCAGCCAAACAGTACCCCGGCCCTACAACAATTACTCAAACCATATACCAACACATGGTAACTCCGATCCTCAAAGAAAATACTCCGCCAAGTACCCAAAAGCAACAACAAAGCTGGGGACGCCCTCTACTCCCACCACATTTCTAAACTTTGGAACTCAATCCCACAACACATCCTAAATGCTACCAACCTACACCAATTCAAAACTCTGCTCAAAGACCACCTCACTAACAACTGGCTCTGCTCCTGCACCAAGCCAGGCTAATACCATGTAAGCCCACATCAAATTTCATCCCCTAAATTTTATAATCTCAATGTATACCCTACTCCTACTTGTTAGCACCACCTATCAACTACCTACAATGAGTGTATAGTTTGATAATTTCTTTTTTTTTTTTTTATACGTATTAAAGTATACTCAAATGATCAACTGAAGACGGACCATTGCCCTCAAAAAAAAAAAAAATTTATATATATATAGATATATATATATATATATATATATATATATATATATATATGACTTTACTCAACTGTAATAACTTTCTCCTTTTCACTAAAGTGCCTATTGTATATTGTAGTTTCTTTATTGTCTCTAGATATTTCTGTTAAATTCTATGTAAAACCGACACTGTACCTGTCAATGTTGTTCTTGTTTTATTGGAGCTTTCCTCCCCGGGACTCCGCTGAAAAAGGGCTCACACCCAGACGGACTATCCCGATCACCAAATGAAAAACAAAATAAATAAATACATACACATAATACACATATGTATACATACATATATACATACATACATTAGCATAAATTATTTTATAGTTACAAGCACAGACACATCCTCTAGACACCAGCTTGCAGTTTTAAACAAGGTATATTTACAGAGATTAATTAAAAATGACATAATCCTGCAAAGCACAAAATAAAACCTAAAGCACTGAGGTAAGTTTGTAATTCAATAAATATTCTCAAAAAACACAAGCTCAGCTTCGCATGCTCTCTTTCAAACATCATGTTTTTTTTTTTGTTTCATACACATACCTTTAGTGTTTTTCGTAGTATCGAACAGTGTTTACAAAATGTATCACTTTCTCTTGATCCCACAAACAGGACAAGCTCTAACTTCCAAAATGGTAATGCAGGGACAGATTCCAGCCAGGTTCCTCTCTTTAGGCTTGATCTCCCTAGATGCACATTATGCTAAACAGCAAACTAAGCTTGATAAACAAAACTACTACCTAAATATCCAAAACAAATACTCCAGCAGCCCACAAAAGTTCTGGCATGCAATTAACTCCCTACTAAAGCAAGGAAAAAATACCACACCCTCTCCCGCCTCAACCTCCACAGATAGAACTACCGAAATAGCCTCAAAATTCAACCAACATTTCACTGAATCCATTAACTCACTATCCACTCAACTAGCCAAAAATAGCTACATACCCATGCCTACAGCGCCTAACAACTCTGCTCCTCTTACCTTCTCACCTATCCCAACCTCTACAATAAAGAAACATCTCTTAAAACTAAAACCCACTACCCTCGCAGTTGATGGGCTACCAGCACACTTCCTAAAAATGGCAGCCAACTCCATAGCCTATCCAGTCTCAATCCTTATCAACCGCTCTATACAGGAGTCATATATCCCTCATCTGTGGAAAGTCTCCTATATTATTCCCCTTCACAAGGGAGGAACCTCCTATGATTTTTCAAACTACCAACCCATTGTTATTCTGTCACCTTTATCAAAGATACTAGAAAAATGCATACACTCTCAAGTCATGCACTTCCTAAACCTAAACAATCTCCTCTCACCCACACAACATGGCTTTCGCCCTCACCACAGTACAAGCACTGCCCTCCTCTCCTTCATAGACCTAGTTAACCAACATAGGAATAACAACAGATTCGTATCAGCCATATATGCGGCACAGTGGTGCAGTGGTTAATGCTGTCACCTCACAGCAAGAGGTTCTCCGGTTCGATTCCCGGCTGGGGTGCCTTCTGTGTGGAGTTTGCATGTTCTCCCTGTGTTCGCGTGGGTTTCCTCCGGGTACTCCGGTTTCCTCCCACATTCTAAAGACATGCTTCTGGAGCGTTTCTCCCCGGGCCTCCGCTGTAAACAGGATCTGTGGAACCTAGTCGGACTTTCCCGGTCAACAAATGTTAAATAAATAAAAAAATAAATAAATAAATAAAATATTCCTTGGCCTCTCAAAAGCATTTGACATGGTCTCTCACTCCATACTAATAGATACCCTCACCTCCCTAGCCTTCACTCCAAACACTATTGCTTGATTTAAAAGTTACCTATCAGAACGACAACAAGCTGTCCAGTGGCAAGTAGCTTTATCATCTCTGCTCCCAACCACCATAGGTGTACCCCAAGGCTCCATACTAGGACTGCTTCTCTTCTCGATTTTTACCAATAACCTATACACATGTACCCTGCATGCCTCACTAATCCAGTATGCAGATGATTCCACCCTTATATGCTCAGCCCCATCCCTGACCTCCCTACAGCATCTCACCCAAGAGTCCTTCACCTCAGTAGAAAGACGGATAACTAACATTCAACTTATCCTAAATCCTAACAAAACCAAACTACTACTTTTTACCCCAAACAAATCAAAAACAACTCCAATCTTCTTCTCCATCTCCTCCAATAATGGTACTATCCATCTCTCCCTCTCTCCACACCAAGCTCCTTGGCATCGAAATAGACAACAACCTCCACTTTGACATCCATATCTCTCAAATTATAAATAAGGTGCACAAAAAATGGGTTCCTTATACAGGTAAAATAACTTTCTAACTAATCAAACTAAAGTCACCCTATCTCAAACCCATCTCCTATCTACACTATTGTATGCAGCCCCAATTCTCACTTACATTAGGAAATCTGACCTAGACAAACTTGAGTCCTGTTATAACAGAATTGACAAGTTTGCCAAAAACTCCCCATTTAGAACCCGTGCATACCTCTCAAACAACTTCAATGGCTCGAACTGCCACAGTTGCTACTATATCAACAACTTGTTCTATCATACAACATCCTAAAACAACCTGACAAAATTCCTGCTCTAAGGCATCTACTGACCAACCACACTCCAAATTGTCCACTCCGCTCAGCCAACAAATCACTCCTATTACCTCAGCAAATAATAAAGCCAGAAAACCTCTCTTTTCACACACTATAGCCAAAACTTGGAATAATCTCCCCCCATCTGTGATTTCTGCAGCTAACACCACTCTATTCAAAAACTCCCTTAAGGCCCATCTTACATGTTCTTGGCTCTGTCCATGTATTACATAGTCCACAATCTGTTACCTCTACAACCATCTCAAATCTCTTTCATGCCCCAATAAATATGTTTCCTCAAAATATTATACATGGAAAACATGTACCTGTTAAAATCTGACTGTTGATCTTTGCTAATTAAATGTATATATGTAAATATTTTTGATTGCAATTGTCTACTGTATTTTTATCTCTTTTTGA